>NW_022290940.1:0-49923 GCF_902635505.1 Sarcophilus harrisii | reverse complement strand
TTCTTCTTCCAACTCTTAACTTCTCCTTTAGGAATTTAGATGCTACACCACTTGGTGCATATGTTTAGTATTGATATTGCTTCATTTTCTATGGTACCCCTTTACCAAGATATAGTTTCTTTCCTTATCTCTTTTAATTAGATCAATTTTTGCTTTTGCTTGATCTGGGATCAGGATGGCTACCCCTGCTTTTTTTTTTTTTTTTTTTTACTTCACCTGAAGCATAGTAGATTCTGCTCCAGCCTTTCACCTTTACTCTCTATGTATTACTGTTGTTTAAATGTGTTTCTTGTGAACAACATATTGTAGGATTCTGGCTTTTAATCCAGACTTCTATCCACTTCTGCTTTATAGGAGAGTTCACCCCATTCACATTTATGATTAAAATGACTAATTATATATTTCCTGCCAACTTGTTAATCCCAAATTATACTTTTCTTTTTCCTTTTCCCCTTTCCCTCCTCACCAGTATTTCAAGGTGAGGAGGTCCTTAATATGAGGACCATTTGCCTCAAGCAGCCCTCCCCCTTTAGGGTCCCTCCCCCTTTTTATGCCTTTTCCCTACCATTTTTGTTTTCCCTTCTTTTTAGGCTACCCCTTTCCTTTTCCACTTTCCCCTCCCATTTTCCTATAAGACTAGAGAAGTTTCACCGTGAAACCATGCATGTCTAATATTTTCTCTTTGAGTCAATTCTGATGAGAGTAAGATTCACACTATGTTCATCTCTCACCCTTGTTTTCCTGAATTATAATTGGTTCCCTTTGCCTCTTCTTGAGATGTCATTTCCTTCATTTTACCTCCACTTTCTCCTTTTTCTGTACAATCCCCTTTCCACCTCTAGGTTCTTTTTTATATAATAACAGTAAAATTAAATTATGCATGCATTCTATATATACCCATAAGAGAAATACAGTTTTCAAGAGTTCTTTTCTTTTTCTCTACTTATGTTTCTCTTCAGTTCTATCTTTGGAGGTCCTTTTTTTTTATTTAGTTCTGGTCTTTTCATCTGAAACAAATGGAATTCACTTATTTCATTGAATATCCATCTTCTTCCCTGAAAGAAAATGTTCAGTTTAGGGGTATAGTTTATTCTTGGCTGCATCCCAAGTTCCTTTGCCTTTCATGATATCATATTCCAGGACCTTCGAATTCTTTTAAGGTGGAAGCTGGTATGTCATGGGTAATCCTTATTCGGCTCCTTGGTATTTGAATTTTTTTTTTCGGCTGTTTATAATTTTTTTTTTTTACATTGGTGCAATAGTTCTGAAATTTAGCTACAATATGCCTTGGAGTTTTAATTTTAGGGTCCATTTCTGTTAAATTGTTAGACTTGCTGCCATACATTTGGGCAAAATACATCCTAATTATTGCTTTAGTTTTTTTCATTGGACATAAGTTCACTCTTTTCATTTTTTGATGATAGTGATTTTTTGTTGTTGTTGTTGTTGTTTTTTTTTTGTTTGTTTTTTCCTTTTTGTAATCAAATTAACCAAAGGTATATTAATTTATGGTTTTTCTCATAAATCCAACTCTTAGTTTTATTTATTAGTTCCACAATTTTCTTAGTTTCAATTTGATTACTCTCTCCTTTGAGTTTCAGAATTTCTAATTGATATTTAATTGGGGTGTTTAAAATTGTTTTTTTTTTTGGCATTTTTAGTTGCATGCCTAATTCATTGACCTCTTCTTTCTCTCTATACATGTAAACATGAAGAGATACGAAATTTCCTCTAAGAATTGCTTTGGGTGCATCCTATACATTTTGGTATGTTGTCTCATTATTGTCTGTAATATTCTCTTCCCTAAAATACAGTTGTTCTCTGGGAGCAGGTTTCTTGGGGAGCTTCTGGAGGCAGCCTTAGGTTTAGTTCAGCTCAATAATCATCTCAAATGCAGCCAGGAGTTATAATCCAAATCCTTCATTGTATCCTTCAAAATAGCCCAGTTAGTTTTCTTAGAGGCCTATCTTTCTCCTTCATTCCAAGAGCTCTTGCCGCTTGTCCTTTGCCTATTCCAGCTTCAGCCTCTAGATCAACTCTGAATCCAAAGCCTCCAGCCAGCATACAGGTGATATATGGAATGAATCTGACTCCACCTCTGAGAGTGGGCTTGTGGGTTAGTGGGCTTGTCCTTCCCGACTTGTGAATCTCCTGGACTCCTATCTGACTTGTGAATCTTGTAGAACTCCAATGAGTACTAAATACATTAGTGAGATAGAGAACTGTTAAGTACCATGCTAAATTAGATAACTGACTTAGCACCTTGTAAGAATTCTAACAATTGTCATTCTCTTGGATGAAATTATGGATTGTTTTTCTGATGCGTTGTTTGACTCACTGATTCTTTAGAATTAATTATAAAATTTCCATTTGCTCTTTTAGTCTATCTTGCCCTGGGACTTTATTGAATGTAATTTGTTTTTTTGTGTTTTTTTTTTTTTTTTTGCATTGTGGTCTAAAAAGGAAGCATTTACTATTTCTGCCTTTCTGCTTTTTTCTGAAGTGAAATTGCTACCACTACTTTTTTTCCTTCAGCTGAAGCATAATAAATTCTGTTCCAGCCTTTTAACTTTATTCTGTGTAGTGTCTGCACTAGTTCTCTAGAGGACCTTGGGATCAGCCTGAGTCCTTGGTCTTAGTGGAGGAGTGAAGGAGGTAGGAGGGCCACCACAAGGCTGGTCAAAGATGGAGTCTGGAGTCTGGAATCTGGAGTCTGGCATCTTCTCTTGTGTCTGTGGCTGATTGCTGTGGCTGAGAGGCTTGTTCTGAGTCCTTCCAGTCCTTAAATACTTCATTATGATTGCATCACTACAGTACACTGATCATGTGCCAACTGTAGCCATTACATCACCATATTACACTAAATATGTGCTTAACTAGAGTCATTCCATCATTACATTACACTAAGTATGTGCTTAACTATAAGTAATCTGCTGACCTAGATTCAAGTACACCTTTTCAGAGTTCCAGCCCTCTACAATTCTGTATGGATCTCTCTGTGTCAAATGTGTTTCTTATGCTTTTTAATCTACTCTACTTTATTCATTTTAACTTATTTTTATCTTTAATATGTTTTATATTAGATTTCATCCCATTCATATTCACTTATGATTACAAGCTCTGCATTTCCCTCCATTCTGTTTTCTTCCTTGTATAGTCGTTTGTTTTCTCTTTCCACTCTGGCTTTTTTTTTTATCCAGTATCCTCTTTTGCCCATGAGCAAAGCTCAACCATAAAAGCAAAAAAAAAAAATGGAAACACCAAAAGCAATGGTAAGAACATGACCAAGAAACAGAAAAAGAATCTTGAACACAGAAAACTAGTATGGTGACAGGGAAGACCAAAACACCAACTCAGATGAAGACAAAATGACCACAAATAAAAATCGCAAACAGTGAAGTGAATTGCTGTCAAGCCCAAAGACTTTTCTTGAAAGTGTCATAAAGACTTTACAAGTCAAATAAGAGAGGTAGAAGAAAAAATGAGAAACGAAATGAGAGGTTTTCATAAGAAAGTCAACAGGTTGGAAAATAAAGGGAAAAAATTGACTGAAGAAAACAATTTAAAAAATACTATAGTCCAAATGCAAAAAAAAAAAAAAAAAAAGCTGTGAAGAAAACACCTTTAAACATAGAATTATCTAAATAGAAAAAGAGATACAAAAGTTAACTGAAAAAAATCACACATTAAAAATTAAAACAGAAATGGAAAAGCAAATGGAAGCTAATGACTCTATGAGACAGCAAGAATCAGTCAAATAAATTAGTAAGAATGAAAAAAATGAAAGAAAATATGAATTACTTCATTGGAAACAAAGTCGATTAGGAAAATAGATCTAGAACAGACATTTTAAACATTATTGGCCTACTTTAAGGCCATGGTCAAAAAAAGAGCCTGGATAGTATTCTTCAGCAGATCATTAAGGACAAGTGTCCTGATAGAAGGGGAAATACTCATTGAAAGAATCCATTGATCACCTTTGTAACGTGATCATCCCACAAGGAAAACCTCCAAAAGCATTGTTGCAAAACTCCAGAACTACAATCTCACCAAAAAAAATACTGCAGGCTTCCAGACAAAAAGAATTCAAATATCAAGAAGCAACAGTTAGTTTTACCTAGGTTCTGACAGCTTCTACACTAAAGGATCAGAGGACCTGGTATACCATATGCTAGACAGCAAAAGACCTAGGGTTGGAACAAAAATTAACTATTTATTGAGATTCAGCATCATCCAAGAACGCATGGATTTATATTAGAATTCTCCCAAATAAATGTGGAACAATTTATCCCAATACTCCACAAACTATCTGAAAAAAATAAGTAATTATGGAATGTATAACCCGTGAAAATTCCAGAAATCAGACCAGCTGTTCTGGCTCTCACAGGGACCATGAAAAGTGAGAGAAAGAAAGACAAACAGACACAGGTGTTCTTCCAAAGTGAAGTAGTAACAAGAATAAAGTAGAGTCTTTGTTATCATTAATTGTACCCTTAAATATTTTCTGACCACAATGTGGCTAAGGAAACACAAATGAAAACAAAATGTAGATAAATCAGTCGGTGTATGATGGGGCTATGTGAAAGTTGGGTTCGAGGAGAAACTTTCTCATTCTCAGGCAAACTGTCTCTACTCTTATCCAGTCAGGTGGCTTATCATTCCTGCAAATCCATTCCCATAACATGTCAATACTCTCGAACCTTTTCAGCCTCTACCAGCCAATGAGCAGACTCAAGTGAGGGTTTATGCCAGGTTAGAATGACACAAATTACTGCAAACTCAGTGCAGATTGAGCAGGCCAGAATGCCTGGGAAAGTACAGTCTGGAAATAGCAACCTATGCACAGGTTAGGCAGGTGTGATTACATTACCAAAGCAGGTGTAATTACCTGGGAGGTCACAAATTGCCCTTTTTATTTTTTTTTTTGTTGCAAATGTATCCGGTGAGTAATAACCACTGTTTGCTTATGCCAGCTCACTGTTACTCGACAGAGCCAGGGCATCAGGCAGCAGAATGTAAATTTGAACAATAGGATGGCGACAACAGGACCAAGGAGGGGGAACACAGATTGCCAAGATGACAGGATGCCATGATGGCTGGAATAACTTACAAATTTTATCAGTAATGCCCTTGGGGTCAGATTAATCTAAAGAAGCCTGATTCATGTCCTGAATGATTTTTTCCAAGTTTTCTATATTAACACCTATTTTAGAAGTCTGGAACACCCCAAACAAATGAGCTCTTAATTGATTACAAGAATAGATGCATTAACTTTTACAGCAGTAACACACAAAGGATGAAACCTATAATCACATCTCAATGTAAGCTGTCATTCTAAATAATCTACATGATCTCCTAAAACTAACAAAATAGCTCTTATTTCAGTCATAAATTGTAGTAAGTTCTGGTTAATATCTTCTTGTTTTTGCAAAACAAGAGTAATATTATGTTGCAAAGAAGTTACAAATTGAGCTGTCTGTTCACTTTCACAAACAGCTTGTTCAGACATAGCTATGGAGGTTGCAAAGGCAATTAGAGATGCTAGAAACTGAACACCTAAAACAAGACATGAAATACATCACTTTTTTCTATTGTGCTGAAGATGATACAGAGTCTCTTGGGCAGGGGAATCATACCACTGAGGAGCAACTACAGGCCATATTGTCAATGGAATATGTGTTACTATACGGATGTGAATTTGCTTTTCAGGCTACAAAGTTTGAGCTTTAGTATACATTCCATAAGATAAACATTGCAAAAGCTTACAATTCATACAAGTTACATTCCATAATCCTTGTCCATTAACATTGGGATCATAGTGAAATTGTGAAGGACCAAGTAAAAAGGAATAATCAGGTGTGGTACACACTACAAGAGGCAATGATTTTACAACAGGAATTACAGCACTGTACTTAAAAAGTGAGAGATAGGAAACATTAGCAGCTGGTACTAGGGTGGTGGACAATAACATCCATAAAGAAGGGTGCTCAATTCCTGAAGGATCACGAAAGTGGGGAGAAGGTCCTCAGGGTCCGATTGCCAAAAAGTTATTTGAGCCACACTATGGGACTATGAATACCAAAGTACAGGGACTCCAAGAAGAGGCAACATACAGCTTGTTGGTACTGCAATGTGCTAAAGGAGGGAATTTTAAAATAGGATACTTAGGATGCATAACATCAGTTTCATTGTAACAAAAAGGAAGATTGGGACCAAGAACAGGCATATTGGGTTGATTAACATGTTGAGGAGCAGGAAGAATAATATCCAAAGAAAACTATTATTTACATGTACATTTCCAGATGATAACAATGACAACTTTTCTGTGTGGATTCCAGGGCCCCTCCCAATGGAAACAAATGGGGTGGACTGACACACCAGTATAATTGAAACGCAACATGGCATTCTCATGAGGCAACTGTTTTACAGTGGGAGGGAGGTAGTAAGATGCCCATAGCTTGGGTGGTCTCTGGAACTGTCATCCGTCCTAAGGGAACAGGTAGATCTTCCCAGGTCACCAGCGACAACCATGGGGGTGCATCCCACAAGGCCCAGCGGAGGTCAATGGATCCATGCTCTGATGACAGGAGAACAAGCATGCACAGCAAGGTTTTCATGGTGGTTTCTCAGGCACTAGTTTATGATCCACGGGCCATACCACTCTCCAGGCTTCTGTAATGAGGAGAACAGAACCCTTCTCCCGTCTTTCCACTGTGGCTGGGCCTGCCCCCACCCTGTGGTCAGATCTTTCCACCTGACTTGTGAAGCCATCGGTGGGGGTCATCATGACCAGTGGAGTGCTGGGGGCCTGCTGCGGTGGGTGGAGAATAAGTCGCTCTGCAGAGAAATGCTGTTTGCATCAAGAGTTAAGAAGTTCAAAGTGAACGAAAGTGAACGACAGCTGTGGCTGGGGAGAGGGACTGCCCACGGCCATTGACTCTCCCTTTCTGTTTAAGGAGCTAGGCTTTGATGTCCTCCTTCAACCTTCAGCCTGACCCTGGGTGTTGGAATCTTTACAAAGTGTTAAGCCATTGAGTTGATTTAATCTTAGAAAGAGATATTTTGGGCCAGAACTTGAACTAGGTACTAAGGCACAACTGATGGAAACAATGCTTGTGTTCACACCTTTAGAGAGCTCATAAGTATCTAAGTACTCAATGGAGTTCACACTGTAGGGCTTAGTCTGAATTCACACTTCCCCAGAGAGCATGCTGGGAGATAACCCAGAATCCCTCTCCCTCCAGAAGGTGGAGTTAACCTTTGGGAGATCACATAAATATAGGGAGCTTTTGAAGCTTGAACTTACTTCTTCAGGTAGAACTGACTGGAGGTACAGAGAGATTCATTGCATCTTCCAACTTGGTGCTGGCTGGAGGCTGAAGAAAGCAGAGGCAGAAGCCAACGACAAAGCTGCAAGATCTCTTGGAGCCAGGCAGAGAGATAGGCCTCAACTAACGGGGCTAATTTGGTTGGAGAAATAAATGTTTGCATTTTTACCAGATGGCTGCGATTTTGGAGTAATTATTTATTTCAACTGAGACTAAGGCTGCCTCCAAAAAACCACCACACCTGGGGTTATGAGGAAACACCTGGGAGGTGATGAATAGGAAAGGAGGCACAAAACTGGAAAAGCAGAAGCAGCACATGCAGGCCAGGTTGTTTGAAGAGAAGCCCAGACACCTAAAGTTGCAAATGTGAGGAGAAATAAACTTTTATTGTGGAAGTGTTCTGGAACTGTGAGCTAAGGCAAATGTAAACGAAGAAGAGATATCTGTGGAAACGTGGACATAACGAAGACGCCCAAACATTGAAAACATGAGAAACATCAGTCTGCCAGAGATCATCAGGGAAAGGACCGTGGGAGTTGAAAGGGGGAGGGGGAGGAGAATGCAAGGCAGGCAGGACAGCTTTTCACTATCTGTCCAGCTTGTTCTCGGTGTGAAACAGGCGGCAAAGCAATTTTGCTGAGAGATGTAAATGCGCATGTGCAAGCTGAACTTCTTGGAGAGTACCTAGAGAAGAGAGTCTGCAATGGCATCCGATTCAGCCACTGGGCCAGGTAGATTTGTGTGAGAGCGAAGGTGAGGTCAGGGAGCTAATGTATTAAGGCTTGAAAGATCTGAAAACATTTGAAATACTTCATTGGAACCTCTATGGAGGATAACTGTCTCTAATTGTCTAACGGCATTTACTGCATTCAAACTGTCAGATAATATTCAGAGGACCAGAGATAAAAATCAACGCCTGGAGAATTGCACAAAGTTCATTAGCCTGTGTGGAAAGAAAAAGAGCATTCAACACAAAAGAGTGAAACAAATCAGGGAGAATTAGGGAAGTTTTATAGTTCTTTGTACCATCCATATATGCGTGAATAGACTGCGACAAGGGAGAAAGATTTGTTATGTTAGGAGCAATACAAGGCCAGCAAGAGACAGTGGATATAATTGGAATTTTAGAGTTAGATAATGGCTCGAACGGAATAGCTTAGGCAAGAAGCACTTGCCATTCAGGGTTGTGTGAGAGAAGAGTCTCCAATTGGCCTTTAGTATACATAGTAGCAATAGCATCTGGAAGTGAAGCTAAACGTGAAATAACTCTTTTAATTAGCTATTTGTAGGAGGCAGTCCTGCTGAAGAAGTGTAGTTAATATCACTTTGTTAGGTTGAAATGGAGGGGACAAATTCTCAAATAGAATCATTTTGGTGGGTAGTCAGTAGAATGTCGGGAGGGAAGGAGAGACAAAAAACTGAAAGGGCTGGATTAGAATGATGAGCCCTGAGTGGAGAGCGTTTAAAACTTGTTCCAAAGCAGTTTAGCTGCTGGAATGAGAAAACGGAGAGAATTTAAAGCTGGGTCCCCCAGCAGCAAATCATATAAAGCCTTTAACTGAGCATTAGTTAATGGCAATCTCGGGCTTAACCACTGGATGTCGCCCAAGAGCTTTTGAAAGTCATTAAGAGCAGTCAATAGGTCTGTTCTTATTTGTACCTTCTGAGGTGAAATGAATTCAGGGAACACTTTGAAGCCTAGTTAACGGTAGTAGTTTTCTGTATTTTGTCAGGAGCAATATATAATTGTACCGCTTCTAAGGCTCCGATTGTGTGTTGTAGCATGTCCTCAGCAGCTGCGGATGTTGGAGCAGCTCCAAGGAAATCATCCATATAATGAATTATTATAGAACCTGGATATTTTTTCCTAATATCTGTTAACATTCTCCACTTTCCTGATTTCTTTTTTATCACAAATAGTGGAGAATCCCAGGATTATTAGAGTACGCCCTTGTTTAATTGAGTTTCTACTACTTCTAAGCCTGCAATATCTCTTTGGTGAGGGGCCACTGCTCTATCCATAATGGTTGATCTGTTTGGGACAAGAACAGGCTGTGCTTGGCCCCTAGGAAAAACCTCTGTGCTGAGTGAACCCTTAGTTGGCTGAGTAAGTCCCTGCCCCATAAATTTACTGGCAGGTGGTCGATAATATAAGGTCTGATTTTCCCTTGATGTCCATTATATACCCAAGTTAAGGGTTGAGTAGTAACGCGAGGTGCTGTGGCAGCTCTGATTCCCACCAAGGCAGTATCAGCCATTTGCAATGGCCATTCCACCGGCCAGAATAAAGATGACAACTCTGTTTTGTCTGCACCTGTGTCTATAAGACCCTCAAACATTGTTTCATGGATATTAGTTGTCAACATAGTATGAGAAGACTGAGATATTACTATAGACCGATAAACATGAGAATGTGCTTCATCTAATCCTTCGGTATCAAATTTCTTGAAATTAAGAGGCTCTTTGATATGGAAAATAAGACCTTAAGCTAACACTTCCCCCTCATGAAAATACATTGCTCTGTCTGTAGGATTAATGATGTCCACTTTTTTCATTATTTCTTTAGTGCCCCAGAGGATGGAGTGAATAATGTAGCCTTTACATGCAGCATCCTCTCTGCCTACAGTAATGCCTAGAGTGGATGGAGGAAGAGCTGGATTTTCTACTATGCTAATCTGAAATAGAAAAGATTTGACATGGACAGAAGCAGGGGCAAAAGTGGAACTGATGCCACAGTGAACATAGCTTTATCTTGGGCATCTTTAAAAGTTAAGGCTTTTGTGTCTGCCCCTTCAGCCAGTGCTGAATTTACTGCTTACTGAGCAGCAGTGGCTGTGATAAAATCATTATCCCCAAATTCTGTTATTGGGACTGAGGGCAGGGTTCCCCTGCTGGTTTCCTGACCTGCATTCTGAAGACCAGTGAAATCCCTTTTTCCAGTTGGGACAAGGTTTGGAAGGCCGGTTTTTTTTTCTGATCTTTGCCTTTACTTAGCGGACAAGCAAAACGAAAGTGTCCTGGCTTGCCACATTTAAAACAACTGCCTCTAGGATTGGGCATAGCTTCCATGTCTTCTGACAATAAGTCAACATAGAATGTTTAAGTTCCTACTGACCAGCAGCTTTCAATCATTCCCCCCCCACGAAGGCTTTTTTGCAGTCATTATTGCAGTTCTCTCTAGCCAATTGTTTAACAATAATAATAGCTGATTTTCCTTCTCCAATTATTCTATGCAACAATTCTGTTCTGAGTCTAGCAAGAAAATCACTGAAAATCTCTGTAGGTCCTTGTTTTATCTGTATAAAAGACCCATTTCTATCTTTTGCAGATGGAATTTTTTGCTAACACTTAAAGTACAAATAGCAATTTGTTGCATGTTATAATACAATTGTCTTCCTAACCGACCATATAGACTTGTCCCTGCTAACTGTTCCTGGGTGACATTAATGTTGTTGATTTGATTATTTACTGCCTGAAGTCTGCATTGCTCACCAAATGCTGTGGACCAAGCTAGAAAGCCCCTTGGGTCCAGGCAGATTGGAGCCAGAGTTTGCCAATCATGTGGAAGGAAGACAGAATACTGAACCGTAGAAGACTCCTTACATAAGTAGATGTGGGCCCATAATCTTTGGAAGCAGCCTTTAACTCTTTAAGAATATTCATGGGCAAAGGAACATAATCCCATCCAGGCTGTCCCGTATTGTTAGGATTTTGAGTTTCAATGACAGGGAAATTCTCAAAAAGAGAAACCACTGGAAGTGAGCCTCCCCCTGTGTGGGTCTGCAAAAGTTTTTGTAAGGAGCGATGGAGCTTGTTTTGACAGCAGCTGCTGCTTTTGTCCTGAGGCAGAAGCAGAAGCCTGGCTGTTCTGTCAGGAGAGACAGTCTGGAGGCTTTTCTTTAATGTGTAAGGACTATGATCCATCAAAATCTGTTTCAATTGTAACTGTCTCAGCTAAGGGAGGTACTTTATCAGGATCTGTCTGAATTTCAGCATAGAGGTGCTCAACTTCTCTGAAGCAAGTGGCATCAGCCACGCACAATTTTAAACTATTATACAGCTGAAAACCGTGAATGGGAAACTTACTTGACCCTACCCTTTGGTAGTGTTCTGTTAATTGCTCCCCCACAACTTTCCATTGTGACTTTAGCTGGGAACGAAGGAGAAACCTGCTGAACTAGGTCCAAAAATTCTGTGATTCGTTTTGAAGTGATGATGAGGCCCTTCTCCCTTACAAGGGCTTTTAAAACCTTTTCATAAGTATCTCAGCAAGACGGCTTAACTACTGCTTGCCCCATTGTGTTGACTAATGAGTGAAAATTAATGAAAGTAAAAGAAAATATAGATTATATTTACCCCTCACCCCCCTGCTTGTGATGCTCCTTAGTTGGAATGTCTTCCAGGGCTGACCTCTGTGGAACTGGTGTGTGTGTCCTGGGCCCCTGGAAATGCCTCAATTATCCCTTGATTATGCTTAATTGTGCCTTAATGCAACCCCCGAAGTGGGCTCCAGTCTGTGGAATGTACAACCTATGAAAATCATGACCAGCTATGAAATCAGACCAGCTGTTCTGTATCTTACAGAGACCATGAAAAGCCAGAGAAAGAAAGACAGACAACGGTGTTCTTCCAAAGTGAAGTAATAACAAGAACAAAGTAGAGAGCTTTTATTATCATTAATTGTACCCTTAAATGCTTTCTAACCACAATGTTGCTAAGGAAACACAAATGAAAACAAAAAGTACATAAATCAGTCAGTGTATGAAAAGACTGTGAAAGTTGGGTTCAAGGAGAAACTTTAGCATTCTCAGACAAGTAAAGAAAATTTCCCCCCCAAAGTCATTTTATACAAAAATAGAATTTTGATATATACATAGGGGAAAACAAAAAGAGAGAGAGAGAGAGAGAGAGAGAGAGAGAGAGAGAGAGAGAAAATATTGTAAACCAATTACCTTCATTAATAGTAATGAAATATTTGCATTTGGATCATAGGAAGAGAGCAAACATTATGACAAGTGGGATTTATACTAAGAAGGCAGAGCTGTTTCAATTTTAGGAAAACCACCAGCATAAATGACCAATAAAAATAACAAAACCAACAAAAATCATAAGATTTTTATCAACATATGCAGAACAAAAGTTTTTGACAAAATACAACATCCATTTGTATTTGAAAACTAGAAAGCATAGGATCCAATAGAAACTTATGAAAAGGATAAGTAATATCTTTTAAAAATTAAGAGGAAGCATCCTTTTGAACAGGAATAAACCTGAAGTCTTCTCAATGAGATCAGGAGTGAATCAAGGCTGTCTATTATCATTGCAATAATTCGGGATTATACTAGAAACCCTAGAGGACAATAAAAGGAAATTGGAAGAATAAAAGTAGGCAATGAGGAGACAAAACTATCCCCTCTTCTTAGATGATATTATTGTTTACTTAGAGCACACTTGAGAATCAAAAAAACCCCAAAACTAGGAGAAACAATTAACAACTTTAGTAGAGTTGCAGGTTACAAAATAAACCCAGGTAAATCATCAGAATTTCTCTATACTACCAACAAGACCTAAGGTGAAGACATAGAAAAAGAAGTTCTATTTTAAAAACTGCAAAGAATAGAAAATAATGGGAGGTTCCCTGTCATGAGGAACCCACTGACTACATGAAAACAATGAAAAAACAATCTTTATCCAAATAAAGAAAGGATATTTGTCACAGGACAAATGTGAGTAATTCATCTGTAGCCTGAGCCAAGAAAAAAAAAGACATTTTTATTTACCTTAATTTAATTATTCAAGGTCACAACAATCAAACTATCAAAGATTTATTTCATAGAATTAGAAAAAAAAATAATAAAGTCAAATTCTTCTGGGAAAAACATGAAGTAAAAAAAAATCTGAAAGTAATCACTGAGGGAAAATGGGGAGGAATGTGGCAAAGTACTACAAGATTTTAAAGTGTACTCCAAAGCAGTGATCATGAAAATAATCTGGTACTGGCTAGGATATAGAGGGGTTGATCACTGGACTAGATTAGGTACACCATACACAGTAAGAAATGACCCCAATTGAGCAGTGTTTGGAAAAGTGAAGGAGCCAAGCTTTGGCAGGATGAATTCATCTTGTGACAACGTTGTACTTTCTGGCCATACTAGAAAGTGATTAAGGAGAACTAAATATAGATTAACGTGTCACATTTTATATCAAGATAATGTTACAATGGGGACATTAATTTGAAATAAATAGTGGTTTTGATGTGGGTGATATAGAAATCAGATAATGGTAGGCACCAAAAGTTGGGGTTCCGTCTTGTGAAGAATTCACACTGGCCATTCTCTTTGGCAAAAAGTAGATTTATTTAGGGGAATAGGTTACAGACAAAATGAAAGGATACAATATACACCAGGAATGATAAATATGAAATAGAGGGAAAGATTCTGAAAGACAAGCTCCTCAGTGAAACTCCCAATTACCCAGTGGAAAGGGAGCACCTCATGGAAAGGGATTTAGCACCCTAAAATTGTTAGGTGTAAGGAGATGTGGGGTTGAGAAGCATAGCAGAGTTGGAAATGCCACTTGACAAGGAGAAACTCCACAAGGCAAAGTGTAGTGGGGAGTTGACCAAAAGGAGGGCAGCAGCCATAGGATGACCTGTAACTAGATTTTAGAGAGACATAACTGGAATTTCTGACATGGCATGGCAAGGTGAGACTGCTCTAGAACTCTACAGAGGGTGAACTTCAGGGGTCTTACATAATGGGGATTTCTGACTGTCAGAACTCCCCAGAGCATTGAGACCATGGAGTTAAACTGAACTGTATCAATGCCTTCTCCTTCTCTGCCTCAGGGATTAATTTTATCAAGTCCTCTGTTAACTACACCTTACATTGATGACCTCATCAATATCATTATACATCAGGTGAACAAGGAAAAATGTACCTAGCAGATCTATGGATAAGGAAGACATGGGAAGGCATACTAACACTGATGCAAAGTGAAATGAGCAGACCTAGGGGAACACTATACAGAGTAGTAACAGTATTGTGTGATGATGTAACATGAATAATTTAGCTATTCTCAGTAATGCGATGCTCCATTATAATTTTGCAGGAGTTATGAAAGATGATGCCCATCCCCAGAGAAAGTACTGTTACAGCCAAAAGTCTTTCTTTACTTTCTTTTTTTTTTCTTGTTTTTTTGTAAATGTTTTCTTTTCCATAATGACTGCCATGAAAATGTGTTTTGCATGACCACTCATATAGAACTCATCTTAAATTACTAGCCTTCTCTATTGAGAGAGTGTAGGGAGGGAGGGAGAAAGAGAATTTATTTTTATTTATTTTTGAGAGGGGGGTTTGATAAAAAAAATATAGGGGTGAGGAAAGAATGTTTAATTATTTTGCAATTTTTTTCTGCAAATTGAGAGATAGATCAATGGAAACTATTAGGTATGTAAAATATGAACACAAACAAAATAAAATAATGTTTATACATCCAGGAGTTGGCTAAAGATTGGTGAGGGAGGGGGATAGGAAAGGACCCAGTGTGTGATTTAAAAAAAAAAGTGATGGGATAAGGGAAAAGCAGTTTGCCAGAAAAAGGACATGAATACCACAGGGAGCCCATAAAATTGAAATACAAAAAAAGATACATGAATTAGATGTAAAATGGCAGGCAATAGTAAATTAGAGGAGTAAGAATGAAATTGATTTTTCACTTCTATGGATAGGGATGTGGACTGTAATAGGATATGATAGAAGAAGGGATAAACATGATTACAGTAAATAAGGTGGATAATTCATCTATAAAACTGAAATGTGTTTCCATAAACAGATTCAATGCAGGTCAAATGAGAAGATTAACAGTTAAGTGAGGTAAAACAATTTTGCAGTAGAGTTTTCTAAGGGTTGTTGCATATGCAAGATCTAGAAGGAACTGATTCCAATTTCCATGATTGAGTTCTATTTTTCAATAAGTCAAGGAGCACAAAAAGGAATGAATCCATGCTATTGATTGCCTTATACAAAATGTTCCATATTCCTCCTAATAAGTCAACATGAACATGACTCTTTTCTATCAGTTTGTTCATGATTCAGGGACAGTCCCCTCTTTCTGTTCTAAAACAAAATACATGGAAACAGCCCTTTCACCATGTGCTAGTTGGAGCCACAACAAAAACCAACTATACTATTAAATTAAAGGAAATTGAACAAAACAATGGAGAAGGGGAGCAAAGAGTTACTAGTTATCCCATGTATGTATAGTAAATTAGAGGAGTAAGAATGAAATTGATTTTTCACTTCTATGGATAGGGATGTGGATTGTAATAGGATATGATAGAAGAAAGGATAAACATGATTACAGTAAATAAGGTGGATAATTCTTCAGCTATAAAACTTTCTCCCCAATCCCAAGTCCAAGCTAAGGATGGGAAGAAGGGAGAAAGAAAAATGGAAAAATATACTGAGGAAAGGAAGGAGGAAGTGTCCCCAAAGGTTTCTTTCTGTTGGCCTCCACCACACCCCAAGACTGCCCCATTGGAGAGAAAGATTTAGGCAGACTGGAAGTCCCAGGAAGGAGCAAGCACACACAGGTACACATCCCATACATACACCAGACACACATAATCCCACCTACAAAAGCAACAGAGGCATAAAAATACTACCTTGATCTCCCACCCAGGCCCACTCCCATTCCCCTGGGCATTAAGACGAGTCAATTTGTGTGGGGGAGGTTCAGGAAAATGTTGAAGAAAGTATAGAATAGAATATAATGGAAGGATGCAGATTAGCAAGAGGGGCAGTGACAGGAATGGAAGAGTTACCTCCTGGTCTTTAGAAACAAAAGTTCAGGAATTTATGGGAATTTCCAACTCGGGTGGGGTGTGTGAGCAGGGGATGGAAGGGTAGGGGGTTGGGGGCAGACAGATGTCCAGTTGCACACAGCTCCCACCCCCTCTTCTTCCTCCTATCCCAATCCTCCTCCTCCTCCATTTCTGAAACATAAAGTGGGTAATTTGTTAACATTATAAGTTATGCTTTAAATTTTTGTCAAGCTCTTTGGAATATGCATATGAACTTTATGAAGTTATTTAGCTGTTCGTTATATTGTGAATCTTAACAGTTTTGAAGAAAAAAAGGGAAAGGAGAAAAGAGGGGATTGATTTGCAGAAACAAATTATAGTTTGAATAAAATATCTGGTTAGAATATCACATGGAAAGTATGGATTTTGTTTAAATAATTTTTGTTGGTGTGTATGTTAAAATTTGAAATGACTGTAAATTACATGAGATTCCTATCCACTTTGTGACGGGTTATGTTATGTTTATTTGGTTATCATTTCTTGAAAATTGTGAAACTGATAATTAAGTAGGAATTACCATGATATTGTAACCTAAACATATTAAAAATTATTGATTTGATAAGTTGTTGGAGAGAGAGAGAGGAACAGACTAGTCAGGAAGAAAAAAGAGAGATGGAACTTGTTGGAAAGGGAGATAAAGAACGGTATTAAGAAGAAATTGAGAGAGGGAGAGAAGGAAAAAACAAGTCACAAAAGGGAAGAGTTAAGTTGAAAGAAAGAGGCAAGTCTTTTAATGTGAGGAATTTGCCATGTGTTTGAAGAAAGAAAATATACTGGTTGGCTAAATCTTGAGAAGAATTTGATATCCTAAAAGTTAATTATAAAGAGAAGTAGAGTGGGGGAGGGAGAAACAGGAAAGGATCTTTTGGCTTCAAAGGTGAAAATTTAACTCACCTTGTGGCTTCTTCTTTAGAAATGGAGACAAACTCAACTGGCAATCTGCTGCAGAAAGCATTTTTACCGTTTAAAGGAACAGCCTACCTTTACATGGTGTTAATTGACTGAAGGTTTGTTTATTTAGGTGCATAATGGTCTCCTTTTTTAAAGAATATGATAACAAATGTGATCTATAATTTGATAAGCTTATTTCCAAAAGTTTAATTAATATATTTTTTACGAATGAAGAAATTATTAGTCTTAATCCTGAAAGGTTCTTTTATGTAGAATTAGGATATTCTGTATGAGTTTTAACTGATTGTATTGAGTCATCTTAAAGTCATTATTTAAAGGGACTCTATGAATAATATTTTTTGCCTTTGTCCTTTTGAACTTGTTTCTGTTATGGAGAACATGCAATTTAGAATTTTTCTATGTATTGGGAATTTTAAAAGCAATATGATTTGTATAATGTTCACCTTATAAACCATCTACTTAGGTAGGAAAAATAAGCTGGGAACTTTCTGGGACAAAACTCTTACTATTATCAATATAAGGTCATGGTAAATACCTATAGAGGATTCATCTAAAGCTTTGGTTAATGAGATTTGTTATTGGAGGTAAAAATTTTTGGGCCTGTTGCTAATATTATTTGGGAATTGTAAAGCTCCACCTTCTGAAAGTTACTGGGACGATTATCTGAGGTACGATTGTGTTAAGGCTATTTTATTCTGTGCCATGTTTGTGCTGAAGAATCAGTTTTCACTGATTATATTATGTTATAGTCATGTCCCTGCTTTTTCCTCCTGTGACAGATTTCTATCATCAGAGCAAATAGTCAGTAGAAACCATTAATACAATTCAAATTATGTCATACCTTGCTTTTTCCAATCTGTTTATACATAATCATTACCAGTCTTTCTATCTCAAATTATTCTAACCTTTACTTGTTAGATTTTTTTTTTGTTCTAGATTTTAGTGATGTTATAGTTGTATTGACTGATTTCTGGGACCTAGATCAGCCTATTGGGTGCTTTCAGCATAACACATCACACCCCCCTCCTTGGAATAGGATTCAACTCTGTGCCCATTCTCAGCAGGAAGCAGCTTTAGAAGATGAGACCCTCACCATAATGGACCATAATGGACTTTGAGTCTCATTGATTTTGGGGGAATGAAAGTGGCTGATGAATGTAAAGTCCTGACTGGATCCCCTATTACAATGTATTTAGGATTTAGGATGGAAAATGTTGGGTTAAAATTTTGGGTAACTGTTGCTAAAAAAAATGGTGCTTATAATTTGTATCTGCATTATCTAATTGATCACGATGTTCCCTTCAGAACATGTAATTATTTGAGGGATCTTTAGATAAGTTCCAAGGTAGAAAACCCCTACTGTACTAGTCTGTTATGTATGGGAACTTTAATTCACTTTCAGGATTTGCATGTGAGGTGGCTACTTGACAATTAGAGCCCTATTTACTTCTCCTCAAATGATTTCTTCAATAAAACCAAAGGAGAGTGTTGGAATCCTAGTGTTAACTCAACTTGAAACAAGGTACTAAGTGGAACTGAGAAACAATGCTTGTGTTCACACCTGTACTCACTGGGGTTCACCAGTTTGGGAGATTTCAGGGTTTAATATGAGATATCCAAATTCACACCTCCCTTGAAGCTCTCAGGGCCAGAGAGCACTCTGGGAGAAACCCATAATCCCTCTCTCTCAGAAGACATCCTATATAAGAAACAGACAGAGGCTCTCTTGGGGGGTTGAGTTGAAAACACTGAGAGAAGAGTTCAGCTGAATTAGATTGGAGAAGGGAGCGTCAGTTCAGTTGAGGAGAAGCCCTCTCTAGGAGGCACGACCAGATTCAGCACTCTGGGAGATTGAGAGCCAGAAGCCTTCTCTCGGAGGCAAGAGAGATTCATTCTATCTGGAGGCTGAAGAAAGCAGAGGCAAAGGACAAAGCTGCAAGAGCTCTTGGAACCAAGCAGAGAGAGGCCTCTGATCTAACCGGGCCCAAGGAAGGAGACAAGACTTGGAAAGAGAAAATAAATGTTTGCATTTTATCAGCTGGCTGCATTTTGGGTGATTATTTACTTGTAACTGAAACTAAGGCTGCCTCCAGAAAACATCCCCAAGAAACCTTCCCCCAGAGAGAACCATCATATTATATTATATTTTACAGAAAAAGAATACCATAGGAGAGGATAAGAGATAAGGGACTTGGAAGCTGGTGGATTTTCCCAAAAGCACTGGAAAGGATGGGAAAGACACTTTCCTTAGCCAACTCACCTAGGAATTAGATTGAAGGAACAGCAGCTGGGGGGGAGAGGTGGGAAGCAGATTTGACAAGTTAAACTTCAGGCAGCGGTTACAGGTATCTCTCTGGCCACCATAGCAATCCTACCCACAACCTCAGTCTTGCCTAACCCGGTTCAGCCCATCCCACCCCCTAGTGCCACTAGTTCCTGTTCATTTTGCCCCAGGCACTTCTGCCCCACCCCCATCCAAACCCATAAGTGATTGCTGGTTCTGCTTTAACTGTGAACACTCTTATTCTGTTGAAATTGCCCTGACAGACAGTTTCTGGGTCTATTCTCTAATAACCTGTTCTTGGGAACAATCAGAAATCACCCTTAAAAATCTCCAAGGTACAGGCACCTGTCTTGTGCCTGACAGTCTCTCTGATACACTCCTCCAGTCCTGTAAACCCAGTTCCTTAATTAGTATTTCAGCCTTTTTGAAGGACGTTGCAGTTTGGTACGGCCCTTTAAGCTTTATTGTTTGCCTGCGGTGATGGTCTGACTAGGTGTGCACACTCCCACACAGCCTGCTCAGTAATCTGGATCCTTTCTGTGTCCTAGTAGCAGTGTTCCCTCACCTGCCTGTTCTTCTGGGCAGGGACAAGTGGAGCCATTTCAGGTCTCACCTTTCTCAGTTGGAGTCTCCCTTGACAGTCGTGCAGTGCTCCTCTTAGAAGGGCTAGCACAACAGCCTTGAGCACTGCTGCTCCCTCTGCAAGCAGAGGCTGCGTTAAGTGCACAAATGACTGCAGACCTAACTCACATTGAATAGTCCATCCCAAACTGGGTTTCCTGGCTGAGAAGGGGCTCCAGTACTGTAGGCATCCTAACATGCTATTGTTGCAACAGGGAGGCCTCTGTGCCGCCCTAAACAAGGGATGCTGTTAACAGCCCTGGAATTATCAGGGAGAGTCTTGCCCTTGCCATAGGTCCTTGTACCTTTTCTAATCTTATTTTGACTTATCTACTCCTAGGTAGGGTCAATCAAAATCATGGTGCTGAGACCCTCCAAGATAATTCAGTGATCTGAATACCCACTAGAGAGAGTATGGAATGTAATGCCTCAGTTTCCCTGAATTGTAATGCCTCAGTTTCTCTGAATAGTTCTGCCTCAGTTTCCCTGGTGGCAACCTCTCCCCCCCACTTCTTGGCCATTAGGACTGAGATAATTAGGGCTGCGGAGCTCTGGCCACTCTGGCATTCCAAAGAGTCATAAAACTCCAGATGGTTTATTCAAACACCTAGATGGCACCCTCTACCTTTTCTGACCCAGACTTCCAGACTCCAGTTGGATCATGTTCTTATCAGACTTTATGATCCTCCAATCTTCATCCCCAAACTGTCAGAATTAAAAAGTTATGGTCCTTTCTGAAATTTCCACTCACCCAAGGCTATGTCCCTCCCCTTGCCTTTATTTCTCTGATCTCTGGAGCCCTATAAACATCTCTGGAATTACTTGCTCATGGCTGGATGCTTTGAGACAAGAGTTTTGCTCAGCCAAATGGCTATGGCTTCCAACTTCTCCACTGTTAAAATATTAAAAAACTTCTAATATCTGTCTTGCCTCAGTTTCTCTGGCATTACACCTCCACCAGCATAGTCTGAGGCAAAGTACAGACAACAGAGTAGGTTGTTTTTGTTTGTTTGTTTGTTTTTGTATATATATATATATATATATATATATATATATATATATATATATATATTTTATACACTGAATTTGGGCCCCAGATGTCATTGAATTAGTATCAAGGCTCACAATCTGTCACTACAATCCTACAATCTACTCCATCCTCGGGATACAAGAACAGAGAACCACAGATTACAAAGCAATTTGTGCCAGATTCAGCAACGGTACAAGTGAGGGCGGGGAGGTTTCTTGGAACTGTAACCCTAAACTATGGCACAGGTCAGTTTTCTGAAAAAGTCTCCTTGCATCCCACTTAGGTTCCTGAGGACCACCTCACCATGCTCACTTCTCTGTAAGCTTAGCTGGATCTTGATCCAGGGAGGGCCTGGTAATCACCAATGTCCCACTGGGCTCTGTCCTGGGCTAGCTTCCCTTCTACTACAATGGCCCTATTCCCAATGGCTCTGTTCTCCTCAAATTTTATCACCTCTTCCTATTATTCCTTTCTTTTTAGTGTTTTGCTTCTCAGTCCTTTTTTGCTTCCTTCTTTTTCAAGTTATCTGCTTCTTCCCCCTTTTGCCCCTCTCAATTATTCCAGTAGTTTCCTCCTTCCACTACCAAAACAAGTCCTCCTTCATTCTCTTTTTAAATCTTTTCCTCTTTCCCCTCTTCACCCATCCCCCTGAAAACTCTTCACTGCCTGAGATTACAAGGTTTAATGTACTTTTTGTTAATCCTCAATTTGACCCGCAAGCATCTTATAACTCTGCATTTTACCATCCCATTTGTACTTCCACCAATATCACTGATTGGCTGGGTATGATAGGCACCATCTGTCCATTGCTTCATGTGATCTTTATTCTCAGACTGATATAGGGCAGAACAGATCAGATCTTAAACCTAAATGTCAGGAAGTCACGTGATCCCTATTGTCAGAGGGCTGTAGGGCAGAAAAGGTCAGACCCTAGGCCTAAGTTTCAGGAGATCATATGACTTCTATTTCAGAGGGATGTAGGGTAGAAAAAGTCAGACCTTAGGCCTAAGCTTCAGTAATTTCCACAGGAAGTAGAGAGCATTGCTGACCACTGGTCAATGGTTACTTTCTTTTCAGTCTATCCAATGAACCTGAGTCTTTTTCTAAAAAATTGATTTCCTATTCCTGGCCTGGGGCTATACACCAAGCTGAGCTGCTCAGCTGGAGCACTTGAACCTCTTCTTTTTTTTTTTTTCACATCTTATTCCTTTTATTTTTATTTATTTTTTATTTAATAGCCTTTTATTTACAGGTTATATGTATGGGTAACTTTACAGCATTAACAATTGCCAAACCTCTTGTTCCACTTTTTCACCTCTTACCCCCCATCCCCTCCCCCAGATGGCAGGATGACCAGTAGATGTTAAATATATTAAAATATAAATTAGATACACAATAATTACACATGACCAAACCGTTATTTTGCTGTACAAAAAGAATCAGACTCTGAAATATTGTACAATTACTTGTGAAGGAAATCAAAAATGCAGGTGGGCATAAATATAGGGATTGGGAATTCAATGTAATGGTTTTTAGTCATCTCCCAGTGTTCTTTCTCTGGGCGTAGCTGGTTCAGTTCATTACTGCTCCATTGGAAATGATTTGGTTGATCTCCTTGCTGAGGATGTCCTGGTCCATCAGAACTGGTCATCATATAGTATTGTTGTTGAAGTATATAATGATCTCCTGGTCCTGCTCATTTCACTCAGCATCAGTTCGTGTAAGTCTCTCCGGGCCTTTCTGAAATTATCCTGTTGGTCATTTCTTACAGAACAATAATATTCCATAATATTCATATACCACAATTTATTCAGCCATTCTCCCACTGATGGGCATCCATTCAGTTTCCAGTTTTTAGCCACTACAAAGAGGGCTGCCACAAACATTCGTGCACATACAGGACCCTTTCCCTTCTTTATGATCTCTTTGGGATATAAGCCCAGTAGTAAAACTGCTGGATCAAAGGATATGCAGTTTGATAACTTTTTGAGCATAGTTCCAAACTACTCTCCAGAATGATTGGATTAGTTCACAACTCCACCAACAATGCATCAATGTCCCAATTTTCCCACATCCCCTCCAACAATCATCATTATTTTTTCCTGTCATCTTAGCCAATCTGACAGGTGTGTAGTGGTATCTTAGAGTTGTCTTAATTTGCATTTCTCTGATTAATAATGACTTGGAGCATCTTTTCATATGGCTAGAAATAGTTTCAATTTCTTCATCTGAGAATTGTCTGTTCATATCCTTTGACCATTTCTCAATTGGAGAATGGCTTGATTTTTTATAAATTAGAGTTAATTCTCTATATATTTTGGAAATGAGGCCTTTATCAGAACCTTTGACTGTAAAAATATTTTCCCAGTTTATTGCTTCCCTTCTAATCTTGTCTGCATTAGTTTTGTTTGTACAAAAACTTTTCAGTTTGGTATAGTTGAAATTTTCTATTTTGTGATCAGTAATGATCTCTAGTTATTCTTTGGTCATAAATTCCTTCCCCTTCCACAGGTCTGAGAGGTAAACTATCCTGTGTTCCTCTAATTTATTAATAATTTCATTCTTTATGCCTAGGTCATGAACCCATTTTGACCTTATCTTGGTGTACGGTGTTAAGTGTGGATCAATACCTAGTTTCTTCCATATTGGTTTCCAATTTTCCCAACAATTTTTATCAAACAGTAAGTTCTTATCCCAAAAGCTCGGGTCTTTGGGTTTGTCAAAGACTAGGTTGCTATAATTGTTGACTGTTTTATCCCTTGAACCTAACCTATTCCACTGATCAACTAATCTATTCCTTAGCCAATACCAAATGGTTTTGGTAACTGCTGCTCTATAATATAATTTTAGTTCTGGTACAGCTAAGCCACCTTCATTTGTTTGTTTGTTTTTTTTCATTAATTCCCTTGAAATTCTTGACCTTTTGTTTTTCCATATGAATTTTGTTGTTATTTTTTCTAGGTCATTAAAATAGTTTTTTGGGAGTCTGATTGGTATAGCACTAAATAAATAGATTAGTTTAGGTAATATTGCCATCTTTATTATATTTGCTCGCCCTATCCAAGAGCATTCAGTATTTTTCCAATTGGTTAGATCAGACTTAATTTGTGTGAAAAGTGGTCTGTAATTTTGTTCATAAAGTTTCTGATTTTCCCTTGGCAGATATATTCCTAAATATTTTATACTATCAGTAGTTACTTTAAATGGAATTTCTCTTTGTAACTCTGTTGGATTTTGTTAGTGATATATAAGAATGCTGATGACTTATGTGAGTTTATTTTGTAACCAGCAACTTTGCTAAAGTTGTGGATTATTTCTAATAACTTTCTCGTAGAATCTCTGGGTTGAACCTCTTCTTTTAAGACCAAACAAATGCTTTCTGTATATAGTGAAGATACCTCTGACTGGTCAGTTTGGGTAAGGGGATTTAGTACCTCCATCCACATGTTAACATTTAGGTTTTGATTGATAATATTAGGGATTTTAAAATGATTTTCCTTTTGTTGGCTATTAACTCAGTACTATGTTCCCTCAAGTATTTTGGTATGTTAATTTTTACATGGCTCTATTGCCAGTAGCTCTTTTGTTGCCACACCTGATCACCTCCTCTTGTTACACCTTTTCTTTGAAATTTTCTTGTTAATTTCTCTTTTTTGCTTCCTTTTTTCTGTTATTTACTTCTCTCATTTCTCCCTGAATAGGACTGATTGGATGAAGTATTTCTCAGTATTGTTACATGATCCCTGTTTCCAGAGTGAGACCTGGGGAGGTCATTTGATCTCTGGAGGAATGAACTGTGAACCTGGAGATATAGGAAGTTGCAGGAAGTGACATGACACATGTGGGAGGCAGCCAGCATTGGTGACCGTTGGTCAAGGATGGTTATGTCCTTTTAGTCTATCCAATAAGAAGGCTTTTTGCTTTTAAACCCTGGACAAGTCAGAAGCTGGCCAGGTTCCGGGAGACACATGGCAGCGTTTGGATGGCTCCAAGGGTGTCTGGGCCTCTCCTTGCAGGGCTTAAATAAATGCTTTCTCTTTTACCTGATGATGTCTCAGATTAGTTAATTGGGAAGGGGTCTTGCACCCACCTGTCCCATACAGTTTATAGGGACTCGTCCAGGATCTGGCTTCTCAGAGAGGTGGCTGGTGGGCCCCTGATTCAAGGTAGGCGCCAGGTTGGGTTCTCAACCGACCTTGAGATCAGACTCTCTGTCTCCCTTTCTGTGAAGAATGGGCCTAGGAGACTCAGATCCAAAGAGAGGCACACAAGTCTTCAAAGATGAAGAAGAAGAGAGCCAGGTAACTTATGCATGCGTGATCCTAGAGACACTGTCTGTTAATGTGCCCTTGAACTATCCTTGTGGTCCCTGGGATCATCAAGTCTTGGGTGATCCAGATTAAGGGGTGAGGGCCAGATTAAGGGGTTCTGTTAACGGTACAGGATAGGGGTCTTCTATGGTTGGCTATAAAGATAGGCAACTCCTTCTGACCCTGGTCTGCCAAGCCACCCTGGGGGGGTCAGCTGTGCATTTGCTGGAGACCAGGGGTGAGATTGGATGCTCTGAGAAGGGGCAGTCCAACTCGAATCTTCCGAGCAAAAAGGGAAAAAAGTGCACTTGGGTATTTCTGTTGTATGTGGCAAAGTGGGGAAGGGATAGTCTTTTCAATGTGATTTGTGTCTGTGTGTGTCTTTGTGCAGAATGTCTTTGTTGTGTTTGTTCTGTGAGGTAGAATTTATTAGGGAAAAAAAAAGAGAGAGGAAGAGACTTTCCTGTAGGCTCTAACTCTGGCCAAAGTTGGAGCTTTAGGAAAGTCCATGGGGAATAATGGTTAGGGAATTGGCAATTGGTCATTTCAAAATTCCAAAGCAATTCAGTTAAACTGGGGAAAGTCATGCAGAGAGTGAAGATGGTAGTTTCTTTCCTTTTCTTCCCTCATTTCCTGACTGAAGGAGGGCCACGTGGGGCCAGAGAGAAAGAAACTAGGCTGTTTAGTGAAATTCGTTATTTGAAATATGATAGCAAAAGCAATTTTATATTATTGGGAATTTAAAACTGTATTTAATTTGATTTTAAGTTAAAATATAAGTTATTAAAACAAAATGCCAGTAGCTTACCTTAGGGGAGGTCATGTTTGTATTTCCCTACTTAGATGGTATGTTGCTTTCTAGAAGTATTGGGTAATTTGTAACTATGGGTTATGCCTTAAAATTTTGTCAGCTCTGTTGGGTATATGTATAAGTTTTATGAAATTTGGTTCAAAGTTATTTGTGAATCTTGAAGTTTAAAGTTGAAAAAAAGTGATTTAAAGACAAGGGACAAGAAAGATTGATTTGCAAAAGCAAAAATGGAACATCTAGTTAGGAGGTGAGGATTATTGGTTTGGGAGTGTTTAAATTATGTTGGAAAAGGTTTGAGCAAGTAGGCATTGAGAGGAGAGAGACAGATGGGACAGGAAGAAATGGTGTGAGAGAAGGAGGAAGAGAGGGAAATGGCTTTCCAGAAATAGGGGTTAAAAAGGCACAAACCCCTAATGAATTTGCCATTTGACATAGGAAAGGAGATATCCCATAAGATTGGGACCTGTCTTTAGCTGGCAGATTGGATCCTGGGGGAATTGGCACCTTAAAAAGGTTAGCCGTGAGATGTTGGGGTGGGGAAGCATGGTGGAATAGGGAAAGGGCAGTGGAAAGGGGCCTTGTCAGGTGACAAGCTAATCTCCCTCCCCCCATTGAGTAAGGTGACTTTTTTTTTTTTTTTTTTTAACAAACTGCAGCTCCTTGCTGTTTCAAACATTAATTGCTTCTATTGTTTAAAGAAACAGCCTACATGGTGTTAATAACTGGATGTTTTATTTTTATTTTTCAAGTCTATAGCTCCTCTAAGAAGTTTGTTGGAACTGTAAGTTTTCTGAACGCAATTTATTTCTACTAAGATCCCATCTCTCTTCAGCAAATTATTTAATGTTTATTTAAGTGCACAATAGTCTCCTTGTTTAAGGAATATGATGAAAAAAAAACTAGAGCAGAATTTAAATCTGAAGTTTAATTTTTTTTAGAATGAAGAGAGTATTAATGCTAAATCTGAAAGTTTCTTTTTTTGTGGAAACAGGATGGACAATATGCAATTTAGAATTTTTCTCTGTATTGGGTATTTTAAAAGCAAAATGATCTGTGTAATGTTGAACTTAGAACCATCTATTTAGATATGAAGCACAAGCTGTATAAGCTGTGAACTTTCTAGGATGAATCTCTTACTGTGATCCTTGAGAGCTAGATTCATCTGAAGCTTTGATTAATGATAATTGCTGTAGGAGATAAAATCTTTTGGAATTGCAGCTGATATTTATTTGGAGATTCAAATTCAGGTATGATTGTCTGGATAGATCATCAAACCAGTGCTCCACCATGTGAAAGGAATATGCCACAGGATACTCAGAAAAAGCCGTTACAGGTGGAAGGTAGCATTTGGGAATGAATTAGAAGGATGATCTTGGTCTCTGCTGAAGGTAGGATTCTTCAGACTCAATTTTCCAGTGGTCTTCTTTTTAATGAGAACCCACCTGATTATTCCTGAGTCTGGTTTAAGATGGAATGGTTAAAAAAAATAGGACAGTTATATGAAGTACAACTGCTTTAAATAAATCATGTCCCTGATTTTTCCTCTTATAGCAAATGTCTGTAATCAGAGCAAGTGGTCAGTGGAAGATATAAAACACAACAGAAGCATATAGATATTTTAATTTGCAGCCCAGCCCTGGAGGACTTTCTGGTTGCTGTTATTATATAGTTTAACTCTTTTACTTTTGGGGCTAGAGTTTCTTTATCTAAAGGCTTACTTTGCCCAAGTACTTGGGGCCACTCCTACTTAGCCTGCTTTTTCTCAAAGAACAAAAGGCAATCTCATTGTTCCCTGATGAGGCTAAGGTTTTTTAGAACCCTAAAAGTTAAACTAACATGCCTAGAGTCTTTTACACTCTATGTTGATGGAAGGCTGAGCTAGCTGAGCTAGGTCCTTGGGGTCTTTGGAATCCCAATCTTAGACCCTTGACTTATTTATCTATACTGCCTTCAAATGTGTTTTTCATGTTTTGCATGATCATGGGGGACTATATGGAAAGAGAATTTTTGACACCCAAACAACTGCCCATTAAGTAGGCAGAGAAAATGATTACTGTCAGCTATCCATGGACCTAGAGAGGTTTCTTTTGTTTCTTAAATGAAGGGGAATTCACGCCAGGGGAAGGGAAGCAGGCTTACGTATTAGCTGCCCATGCTGCTGATTGTTTGCCCCTGATCATGGCAACTTTAATTCCCTGACTCCTGCTTTCCCTCATATAGCTCCCAGGCAAGTAAATTCTAAAAAGGGCCTGCACATGTGCCCCTTGCAGGGATTTCACACTGCTCTGTTTTGTTAATACCTGTAAAAAAACTTGCGTAAAAACCTTCCCTTGTAAGGCTCTAGGGTATTTTGCTAGGAGAGATCACATCACTGAAGGACAAATGTTCTACCCATTGCGATGAGGTCTAGATTTGGGGTACCTAAATGAAATTGGGATTTAATTGAGGTCTAGTGGCAGGTTTGGGGTACAAGGAGTCAAATAGAGTTCCCCTGCAACCCCTTTGGATTCGGTGCAAGGATATGGAGTTAAATGAAGTCTAGTGGCGGCACAAGGGTTCCCAATAAAGGAATTTATTGGTCCGAAAAGCTAGATTGATAAAAGAGGTTTATTATGGGGTTTGGAAGTAAGGTTAAAGTATAGTTAAGGACATAGGTAAAGCTAGAGAAAAGAAGGGCACCAGACACAGGGTTCCAGCGGATAGAGATCCCTGGCTTGCCAGGAGTAAGGCTGGCATGTTTGGGACCTCTGCAAAGAGGGGGACCCAGCTTGACCCCTTTTGTAATGGGAGATTTAGCTAGAGGGGCATGTGGGTGTAGCCCCAAGTTGGCTCAGATCCGGGTGGGGCTGGGACAGATCCAGATCTTTTATTGGAATTCAAAGGGACCAGGATTTGTGAATCAAAAGGTCCTTGATTGATAATTACATTAACTAGGAGGGGTTGGGAATCAGAAAGAAAGGAATCTTAAAGGGACCACACCGCATCAATGACACCTACTCCTTTGAGGAAATAAAAGCAAGAATTTGGGAAAAACATTTCTTGGTATCTATCCTAGGAAAGCTGTTTGGATGAGAGGCATTTTTGATAGCCTCATTCTCCCCCCAGTATTCTTCTGGGTGGGGTTACTGGTTACTGTCCCTAGCAACCTCTTTGTTAACTCTACTTTTGTTTATTCTTTCTCTTTTACTCATATTTAGTCCTTGCATTTTAATATACTTGTGAGAGTTGCTTCTTCCAGACTCTGAGCCATGAAATTCCAACCACTTGGGCAACCTGAAATCACTGAGACCTGATTCTGACATTCAGCACCGTACACTGCTGTTGCCATCTACACATCTCCCCTTTTCAGTCTGGACCCCACCGGGTAGGACCAGCTCCATGCCCTTTGTCAGCCTGAAGCAGCTCCAGAAGATTAAACCTTTGTCCCTTTGTCCCAAACGAGTCTAGGTCTGGACTGGTTGAGGTGAGATGTATATATATTGGGGTGAGAAATCTTGAAACTGATGAAAAAGAGGGGTGACTGAATGGGACTGATTGAAATATTTCTCAGTATTGAGTCACATGATCCCTGTTTCTAGAACTGGGACTTTGGGGAGGTTATTTGATCTCTTGAGGAATGAACTTTGAACCTGGAGATACAGGAAGTTGCAGGAAATGACATGACCTGTGGGAGGCAGCCAGCATTGGTGACCATCGGTCAAGGATGGTGTTCTGTGATTTTAGGGAAAAGTTCGGATCCGCTCCTATAAATGACGCTCTCGGACTCAATCAAAGTGAAAGTAAAATTTAATTATACAATACACTGAATAGAATGCTTACAATAACAACGAATACAACAAATAATACATAAAAGACAAAGAATAATGAGGATTATGATTAGGATAGAGGAAAGAGAGTACATCACCGATTCGAGGGAGCACCAGAGTGGCTGGGGACCCCATTCTGGAGCCTTCAAAATCGATTGTGAAAAGTGGGTCCCAGGCAGCTCGTCATCTCCGTGGGCGAGGCTCCAAATAGAGAATGCTTTACCTTCTTTTATAAGAGTCAGGACAAAGAAGGCTTTGAGCCAAATAAAGACATCATATAAGACAGGGAAGTACCAACAAGGGCTCCAGGTGGTTGTAGTCAAGTGTTGCATCGACAAGGGGGCCAGTCCTTCTTGACAGCAACTGTTCCAAGGAATGGCAAGTTCCTGGAATCACGTATTTGGAGCTAAAACACATGCGGTACGTTCCCAGCTTATAGGTTAAAAAATGGTCAGGTTCTCATGGGAGAAAGAGCTAAAACATATGCTCTTATGGGTTAGGGAACGGTCAAGTTCTCACAGGAGAAGGAGCTAAAACATATGCTCTTATGGATTAGGGAATGGTCAAGTTCTCACAGGGGAAGTCACATTTTACCTTGATTAGGTTCACATGGTTCACATGGAGAAAGTCATTCATATGGAGATTGGGTTCACATGGTTCATATGGAGATTAGGTTCACATGGGGAAAGTCATGTTCTTACAATGATTTGAAATGAACTTACTAATAATATGGAGATTTCTTATTCAGATGGTTATGTCCTTTTAGTCTATCCAGTGAGAAGGCTTTTGCTTTTAAGTCCTGGATAAGCTGGAAGGTGGCCAGGTTCCAGGTGTGCATGGCAAGGGTTGCGATGGCTCCCAGGTGTGTCTGAGCCTCTGCAGGGATTAAATAAATGTTTTCTCTTTGTACCTGAAGATGTCTCTGATTAGTTAATTGGGAAGGGGGTCTTGCACCCTCACATCCCTCTCAGTCCAGTACTTTTCCTTCAAGGAACAAAACAAAGCTTTCCTCCTCCTTTCTTTCCTTTTTAAATCCTTCACTCTTCCCCCTCACACATTTCCCTGAAGGCTCTTCACTTCCTCAGACCACAAGGATTAACTTTCTCTCTTTGCTAAATCTCAATTTGACCCTCACACATCACTCCTTTTAATTCTCTTTCCATTCCCCATCCCATTTGTAGCCCCACCAACATCATTGATTCACTGATGGGCAGGGAGGATATGATCAGACTCTGTCCATTACTTGTGGAACTTGGTGTTTTTCAATTCCATTTGTATGTCTTGAAAATTGAACATTGATACTATTTCTTTTCTAGAGGTGATCTATGTATTTTTTCAATTGGTATTTCATTTCTCTCTTTGAAAAGTTTTGGCAGTCTGCCTCTATAAATTCCTACATTAGGATGTAAAGGTTTTTGGTACTATTCTGTTCCTTTGAAAGACCTTTCATCCTAATGTTCTATGAATCCTGTCTTCAAGATGTGTTTCTTAGATAGTGAGGAATATTTATTGGGTTTCGCTTCCCTTCTTCTAGATTGTCTTTCACTTCTGTGCAGATTTTGTTGTGCCACAGTTCCCTTTTATTGTCCTGATTCAGTTTCCCTAATTTTCCTGACCCAGTTTTCCTAAATTGTTTTGCCTCAGTTCCTAATGCTCACCACCCTTCCCTCTTAATCATTAGAATGTTCGATTCGATAAAGATCTTATATCTTAGACATCATTAGAATATCAGGTGGCTCTCCCCATCCCAATTAATTCAAATATCAGGTGCCTTCCTCCATTATGTCATCCTCATCCCAGGTGCCTGTCCCAATTAGGTCATCATTCTTGTTACCCTATAAAAGAATCTTTGTATCTGACATTCATGGCTGGATTCTTGGAGACAATAGTCTCCTTCAGCCCTGGGACCAAACCATGGATCCATTTGGTCCCAGTAAATCTCTCCCTTTCAAATAAAACATTAAAAACTCTCTAATCCCTATCTTGCCTCAGTTTTTCCAGCATTACAATTTCAATTAATTACTTCTGCTGATTAGTTCAACTATGGAGGCCATACATTCTCCTCTCATAGGACTCCTCCTTTGAAAATCAAGGCAACAATGAGTTTTCACCCTACATGTTCAAATTTGGGAAAAATGGCAACATTTGATGCAGGAGGGGCTATGAAATGGTAGGTACATGAATACATTATGAGTGGAGGAGTGAAATGTTCCAACCAGTTCATAAAGCATTTTGGAATTGTGCAAATAAAGAGATTAAATGTCCATACTCTTTGTTTCAGAGACTCTATTACTCATCTTATACCCCATGAAAACCATGATAGGGAGGAGAACCCTATATTCTCTAATATATATATATATATATATATATATATATATATATATATATATAGCATGGAGTTTTGGTGACAGCTAACAAATGGAAACAAGTAGATACCTATGGCTAATATAAAATGGCTAAACAAATTGTGGTACCTAAATGTAATAGAACATTAGTATGCTGAAAGAAGTGATGAGCAAAGTGAATAAAAAGCAGCATGAAAACATCTGTATGAACTGATGAGGCAGAATGATGTAAGGCAAAACCAAGGGAACAGTGTACATAACAACCAGAACATTCAAAATGGCAACACACCATCAATATTCAAAAGTAAATTTCACAAAATCTTGAGCTTGAATCACATGATGAGCTAGAAGAACACAGCACCAACATACCCCTTTTTAGAAATAAGAAGTCTACAAGTGTTATGGATTACACATATTTTCAGAATTTTTCAATGTATCTGTCAATTCTAATGAATTATTTTTCTCCTTAAAAATACTATAGGACATGTATTGGCTCCATCACTGCAAATTCTTGGTGAGGCAAATCATTTAATTAAAGTAAATGTGAAAAGGCAAAGCGGCATTGTGCATTGTGTCAAAAAGCCAAATCACTAGTTCCAATCTCTAGCTGTCATGGTGACTGGTCATTGCCAAGGATACCCAGAATCCTGAATTTCTAGCACCCAAGCTACTTGTTTATCAGGCCTCCATTACAATCCCTGGAGGCGAGAGAGGGGAAGGCTTCTTTCCTGCTTTGTTTTGGACTACCAGTAGATCTGAATGACCAGGAGCTATATGATATCCGGAAATACTGACATATGTACTGAGAGGCACCGTGTATATTGAATATGCTGAGAGATGGAGAACAAACCACAGACAAAGAGGTGCAGAGCCAGAGACAGAGCCAGAGCATGTTAAATAGAGATGCCGACTGCCAAAGAGTATGTACGAAAAAAAAATGAAACCTTGCTATGAGACATACATCAGAAAGGGACAATCATCATCCCAGGTTCTTTGCTGACCTCTTTGGTCTGCTCCTTGTCAGAGAGAAGAAACTGAGGCCAAACAAGGTTACATGCTTACCCAGGGTAACACCAGCACTAAAGCATCTGAAGCAGCATTTGAACCCAGGAACTGTGTCTCCATAGCAAAGTTTTTTTTCTGATTTATTTATTTTCAATTTTCCCCTGCTTAATATTATTTCTGACCCGCCAAATTACATGTAAAGACAATGTTGTTTGTTTGTTTTTTGCTTAAGCAATTGAAGTGAGTTGCCCAGAATCACACAGATAGTAAATGTTAAGCGTCTGAGACTGGATTTGAATCCAGGTTCTCTTCATTCAAGGCCAGTACTCTATCCACTGAGCCATCTAGCTGCCCCAAAGATAGTTTTCAACATTCTTTTTTTTTAAATTGAGTTATAAAATTTTCTACTTCCTCCACTTCTTCCCCCTTCCCCAAAACAGCAAGCAATCTCATATGGGCTACAGAGGTACATTATGTTAAAGGTATTTCCATATTAGTTATATTGTGAAAGAAGAATCAGAACAAAGGGAAAAAATCACAGGACAGAAAAAAACATTTTTGAAAAGTGTAGAGGGATGAAACTATTGAGTCAATGCATTGAGGTCAGGACAGCTGAGCACTTGAGGCTAACTACCGATTGGCCAATACTCTATGGGCATATGCTTGGGGAATGGCCCTTCCCACTATCCTGTGCTGGCTCAATGATTGGTGTATACAGAGAATTGTAGGAGGGAGTAGGCCCAGGGGTGGAGTAAGACTAGCCAGGGTCACTCTTGGCGGTAGATGAGGGAGAAGGCAGTCATGGAGATTCTGCTTCCATCCTGTTCAATCCTGCGTCTAAAGACCAAGAATAAAGACTAGGGACTTTTGCTTATCCTGACTCTGGCTGATTCTGGGGTGTTCTGGGTGCTAGTGCGGTTGTCACAGAAAAGTGAAAATAGTACATTCAGTCTCCATACTTCTTCCTCTGAAGATGGATACTATTTTCTATCACAGATCTTTTGGAATTTTCTTGGATCAGTATATTGCTGAGAAGAGCCAAGTCCATCACAGTTGATCATCACACAATCTTGCTGTTACTGTGTACAATGTTCACCTGGTTCTGTTCACTTCCCTCAGCATCAGTTCATGCACACCTTTCCAGGTTTTTCCAAAATCTGCCTGCTCATCGTTTCTTATATACTTACAGGATTCCATTACATTCACATACCACAACATATTCAGTCATTCTTCAATTGATAGCCACCCCCTCAATTTCCAATGCTTTGCCATCACAATAGGAGCTGCTACAAGTATTCTTTGTACTTGTAGGTCCTTTTGTCTTTTATATGATCCCTTTGATAGTGGTGGTATTGATGGATCAAAGGGTATGCCCAGTTTTATAGCTCTTTGAGCCAAGTATCAAATTGCTCTCCAGAAAGGTTGGATCCATTCACAAATCCACTGTTATGATTCTTACAAGGTACTAAGACAGTGGAATTGATAGAGACAACAATTATCATATTTAGTATGGTTCAATATGATTGATCTGATCCCACAAGGAGATCTTATGGGCCAGAATTTGAAACAAGGCACTAAGTGGAATTGAGGAGACAATGGTTAAATCTAATTTAGCATTGATTTAATCCTACAACAAATAATGGTTTCCTAGTGATGTAATGACTGGAGTATACTCAATGTGCAACAGATAAGCAAGAAGCTGTCAGGTCCAGACACAGAAGCCCACAAGCCCACTCTGGGAGGCGGAGTCAGATTCATTCCATCTTCCACCTTTGTGCTTCCTTGAGGCTGAAGCTGGAAGAGACAAAGGACTAACAACAAGAGCTCTTGGAACCAAGAAGAGAGATAGGCCTCTAAGAAAGCTAAGAGGGCTATTTTGAAGGAGACAATAAAGGATTTGGACTTTAACAGCTGGCTGCATTTGAGGTGATTATATATTGCTTTGAACTGAAATGAAGGCTGCCTCCAGAAGTCCCCAAGAAATCTACTCCCAGAGAATGTTACATTTTAGAGAAGAGAATATTACATTTTGGTGCCTGAATGTGGGACAGACAGATTCTGATTTCAGTGGAAAAGCCTCTGATCATCATTTCAGTGGAAATGTCTCTTCGACACAGAAATTAGGGGGAGTACAACAAGGAAACTTTGTTAAAGGGCTAAAGTAGAATTTCAGCTAAAATGGGACAGACGTTTAGAAAACAGCCTTCTGTTCCTCTTCAAGGAAAATGTGTAGAGAGAATTGTCAGACTTATGAAAAACCAAAGTTTGATTATAATTTGGGAGCAGATCACTGAACTTTTAGAAACTGTACAGTACACATCTCCTTGGTTCTCCATGGAAAATGAATTGATCCAGATGAGTGGAAATTAGTAGGAGAGCAGCTAGGTGAATACTATAATCCAATGCAAACTCAATTTCCAAAAATACACTTAATACATATAATTTAATACAACTGGCTTTAAGAAATTATATAAGTGTTAGAATAAGAAAAAAGGTGAAAGAGCAGGAGGGGGAGGTGCCAACTAAACTAGGTGAAAAGGATGAAGAATCAGATAAGAATGGAGTTAAGTACAATTCTGAGTGTGGCACTTCACAATAGGAGCATTTCCCAGCCCCTGACCTCCCTCCCTCAATTAACCCTTCATGGGTGGAGGGAGAAGGAGGAGAGGGAGAGGCAGTGACACATTCAGGACCTCCTATGAAGTAGCCTATGACAAGATTATAAAAGGCATTGGTTAAGGCTAAGGGAGAAGGACAGGATATATTTTCATTTAAAATTAAATGCATACCCTGTGATTGAAGAGCTTGACTCTTCAGGTCAACAAAGGAGAAGATACATCCCTTTTGATTTGGAAAAAATTAAGGATTTGAAAAATAGGTTGCATTCTTTATGGGGCTACATCATCTTATGTTAAGATGTTACTAGATAATTTGTTTTATGAAATCCTAACCCCCAGTGATTGGCAATCCATAGCAAGGACATGTTTAGAACCTGGACAAAACTTGTTGTGGCTTTTGGAGTATCATGAATCATGTAAGATTCAAGCCAGATGCAATAGGCAAACAGGAGTTAATGTACAAATCACCTTTGAGCAACTAGCAGTTGAAGGTCAGTATGGAGAGAATTCAAAACAGATTAATTACCCCACAACAGCTTATGAACAGATCACCATTGCTGCAACAAAAGCTTGGGGTTCCCACTCTGGACAAAAAGATCGAAGGGAAGCCTTCACAAAAATAGAGCAAGGTCCCAATGAACCCTTTGCAGATTTTGTGGGACGTTTGCAACAGCTGTCACAAGAACCATTGGAGAAAATAGAGCTACAGAAATAATGACCAGACATCTGGCTAAGGAAAATGTCAATGAGGTTTGCAAAAGAATTATATGGGGATTACACAAAGATTCTCCTTTAGAGGAGATCATAAGACACTGTGCCACATTGGGCACAAATGCTTATATACCCAAACTATGATGAACATGGGAAGATAGGGTTCCTCTTGGCAAGGGACTTCTAGAGAAACTCATAAATGCTTTCAATGTGGAAAAGTTGGACATCTAAGAGCTCAGTGTAGATATGGAGATAGAATGAGAAGACAGGGTGAGAGAAAACCCCAAACCCCATATTCAAAATGCAACCGAGGCTTTCACTGGGCCTCTGAATGTAGATTGACACAGGGAAATGAGAGGCAGAGCCCAGTTCCAAGATATCATACAAAAGACAGGTGGGGCATGATAGCAGCTGAGTTTACACCCAGAGAGTCTTTAGAAGGTCAGGGCTCTGATATGATCAATCAGCCAAAAAACAATCATATGACAGAAAGGGATTATAATTGGGGGAAATCTAGGCTTTTTAAACCAACAGAGCAGTGTCCAGTGCAAACAATTTCAACATAATTGCCAGGTAATGAGGAGAAATCCCAAAAGTGGTAAAGGGACTAGATAGGTTAACTACTTGGGAGAAAGGTTTTGTTTGTATCTCTACAGATGAAGAAGGAAACAGAGGGGTGGCAATGAGCACCTGGAGAGAGACGGAAAAAGAGAAAAATTTCAAAGCAAAGGAGAAGACCTAAGAAACATCTGACACTGAAAGAGCATGGCTGATAATGAGACTGTTGCAGGACTTGAAAATCATCAGGAGTCATTGGATTCCCTAACACCAGAAGAGACTATTGCAGGATATCAAAACTTGCAGGAATTATTGGATTCCTGGCACATGAACTAATGGACAATAGATTCCTTTTGTACTATTTCCAGGACTTATGGACATATATACTTCCTCATGTTGAGTCATGTTATTTGTTACATCACTACTAGCCTGTGTTATGTTACTATGTGCTTATGTAATTTATGTAATTATGTGTAATACCTCCCATATTGATGGATTTATGTTATACCTGTTTTGAGAGTGAGCCCCTTCAGAAACCCACTAATCTGATTTGATTTCCCATTTCCTTTGGTGTTTTCATCTCCCTTCCTGAGATGTCAGGGAGGGCATGATCACCTATGTTTATGGTGTTTTCACTTCTTTTTTGGGCAGTCAGGGAAGGCATGATCACTTTTTTGGGGGAATTCTCACCTCCTTGAGAAGTCAGGGAGGTCATGACCACCTATGTTCTAAATCAAAAGAAAGTGGGAGATGTTAAGATTCTTACAAGTTATTAAGAAAGTGAAATTGATAGAGACAACAATGATCATATTTAGCATGGTTCAGTATGATTGATCTGATCCTACAAGGAGATGTTATGGGCCAGAACCTAAAACAAGGTACTAAGTGGAATTGAGGAGACAATGGTTCAATCTAGTTTAGCCCTGATATAATCCTACAACAAATAATGGTTTCCTAGTGATGTAATGATTGGACTATACTCAGTGCACAGCATATAAGCAAGAAGCTCTCAGGGCCAGACACACAAGCCCACAAACCCACTGTGGGAGGCAGAGTCAGATTCATTCCATCTTCCACCTTTGTGCTGGCTGGAGGCTCGGAGGGAGCGAGGGGCTGAAGCTGGCAGAGGCAAAGGACTAGCCACAGGAACCAAGGAGACAGATAGGCCTCTAAGAAAGCTAACCGGGCCCAAGGAAGGAGACAATACTTGAAAAAGAAAATAAAGGATTTGGACTTTTAACTCCTGGCTGAATTTGAGGTGATTCTTACTCTGAACTGAAACTAAGGCTGCTTCCAGAAGCCCCACAAGAAACCTGCTCCCAGAGAACATTACAATTTAGAGAAGAACATTACACTCCACCAATGGTGCATTAGTATTCTAGTTCTCCCACATTCTCTCCAACATTTATCATTTTCCTTTTCTGTCAGCTTAGACAATCTGATGGGTGTGAGGTGGTACCTCAGAGTTCTTTTAATATGAATATCTCTAATCAATAGTAATTTAGAACATTTCACATATGACTATAAATGGATTTAATTTCTTCATCTGAAAGCTGCTTATTCATATCTTTTGATCATTTATTCACTGGGGAAGAAGTTGTCTTCTTATAAATTTGATTCAGCTCTCTATGTATTTTAGAAATGAGGAAACACTGGCTTTATCAGAAACACTGGCTGTAAAATTATTTCCAATCTTTCTACTTCCCTTTTAATCTGGATTGCACAAAACTTTTTTAATGTAATCAAAATGATCATTTGCATTTCACAATGTTCTCTGTTACCTTTCTGAACATAAACTCCTCCCTTCTCCAAAGATTTGACAGGTAACCTATTCCTTGCTGTTTGATTTTCTTATGGCACCACCCCTTATGTCCAAATCATGAAAACATTTAGTATGATGTTTGAGATGGTCAATGCCTGGTTTCAACCATACTATTTTCCAATTTTCCCAGAAGTGTTTGTCACAGTTCTTATCCCAGAAGATGGAGTTTTGAGGTTTATCATATAGTAGATTATTATAGGCAGTGAATATTTGATCTTGTTTATCTAAACTGCTCCATGATCCAAACTTTCTTAACAGCTGAATAGAATGCCTTCATTAGATATTTTCATTAACTCCCTTGGCATTCTTGACCTTTTTCTTCTTCAGATGAGTTTGTTTTTGTAGCTCAATAATTTTTTGGCAGTTGATTGTATATAGCCTGAATAGTCAGATATGATATAGGTAAGATCAGCTTACCCATAAGCAATCATATTTTCAGTTGCTAGATCTGACTTTATTCAGTAAAATGGTTTTATTATTTATTGGGACTGTTTGATTTCAGTCAGTTCCAAAATTTGTCTAATCATTTCAATATATTTTAGTTCTATCTCTTGCTGCTGAGCTTTTTGGTAAAATAAGAAATGCAAATAGTTTATTTTATGGATCATTCTGAACTGCTAAAATTGTTCACATTTCCAATCAGTTTTTTATTCCCTATTACATAGTACTCTAAGTATACTAATCGATGATATGACATTAAAGATTATAGGAATACTTTTTCCTTCATTATGAGTCTATTTCCTTCATTTATCTTTCTATTGATGAAAATTATATTTTAAATTGAAATATTGACTCATAGATGATAACAGGAATACTTATTTCAATATCTCTTATTGAATACTTCGTTTATTCCGTTCTACATGTGATGCTAAGTTAATTGAGAGATACTGCTTATCATTATTGAATAGGAGTAAATTTATATAATATTCTAGCTTCATTTTTAAATAGGAATGTGTTTTTCAAGCTCTGTTAAAAACTTCTGAGATAATTCTATGATTGCGATCAGTTTTGCATGCTGCTAACTGCAATTATGCAGATAGTTCCTAATATTGACTAATTAGAGATTGTGTGTATAATTCCACTTGGTCATAATGTATTCTGTGATAATTGATGTAATCGTCTTAGCAAATATTATTATGTAAATCAATTTCACAAGTCATTATGATATTGTCTATAATTTTCTTTCTGTTGCTTCCTGATTTAGGTATTAACATTATTTGTATTGTGTTCATAGAGAATTCATTGGATTCTTGTTTCCCCAAAAATTTTGTTTTTCCTAGGCAATATCTGTCTCAATCAATTGTTAAGTATTCTATCTTCTATTAATCTGAACAATTTAAAATTTTAGAAATATTTGTATCAATTTCACTTAAGTTGTCAGGTCTATTGACATAGAGTTGGACAAAATAGTTCCTAATTATTGCTTTAGTTTCCTCTTTATTAGTGTGGAATTCACTCTTTGCATTTTTGAAAATGGTAATTTATTTTTCTTACTTCTTTTTTTCAAACCAAATTAACCTAAGGTTTTACTATTTTATTGCTTTTTCCCAGTTAAGCCAAGTCTTAGTTTTGGTTTTTCTTTTTATTAGGTCAATACTTTTCTTACTTTCAATTTTGTGATTTTCAGAATTTCTAATTTGGTATTTAATTGAGCATTTTAATTTGTTTCTTTTCTAGCTTTAAAAAAAAAAATCTGCATACCAAATTCACTGATCTTCTCTTTATTCCTAAAAGCATTTAGAAATATAAACTTTCCCTAAAAACTGCTTTGCCTACATGCCATAACTTCTGATATGTTGTCTCATTATTGTTATTCTCTTGGTTAAAAATATTGTTTCCTTGATTTATTCTTTGAGTCACTCATTCTCTATAATTAGAATATTTAGTTTCCATTTATTTTTGGCCTATCTTACCAAGGCCTTGATTACACATAATTTTTTATTGCATCATGATCTGAAATGGATTGATTTGTTGTTTCTCCCCTTCTACATGGGTTTGTGATGGTTTTGCACCCTCCCAATTTTGGAGTAGGTGCCATGTCTATAATTCCTTTCTATTAAAATGATTTTTTTTCAAAATTCCAGTTTTTTCCATTCAAATTTTCTAAAATACTATTCACTTCCTTAACTTCTTTCTTGTTTATTTCATGTTCAAGTTTATCTAGTTCTGAGAGAGGAAAGTTGTAATATTTGCCTGGGAAACTTATTCTGTTTGGAGGTTTTTATTTTTGCATTATGAAATATTGTATTTCAAGCTCTCAGCTCTTTTAGGGAAAGGCTGAAAATGCTGTGTATTCCTGATTGTGGATTTTTGGATCCTTTCCTATCAGGCTGCTGTTGATAAAATTTCTTTGTCGTAAACTCAGGATTTTGATTGTCATGTTACAAGGAGTTTTCATTTGCTGGGTAGAGGATTGTTTATTACAGAATCTTTCCATTTCCTCTTTGCTTATTATTCTAAGAAGTCTAAAAAGCTTTCTAATTTGATTTCTTGAAATATTAAATCTAGGCTCTTTTCTATGACATAGTTTTCATTTTATCCAATAATTCTCAACTTTCCACTCCTTATTAATTTTTCCATATCACCATTTTGTTTTAGGCTACCCTATCTATGCTATGCTTTTGAAAGAGAAAGAAATATGCAGCACAATTGATTGCACATGTTTTCTGATTTCTCAGTTTATCATACTATAAAAATTGGAGAAATCTCATCACCACGAATGGGTAGGTTGGAACTGTATTCTCATATCTCTTTATTTGAGGCATGCTTGATCTTTTGCTTGATGATTTTGTTACATTTAATTTTGAAATTTGGCATTTTGTTTCCATTTATATTGTTGTAGTTGTTATGTATATTGTTTTCTTGGCTCTACCTTTCTCACTCTGTATCATCAGTTCATATAGAATTTTCTATGCTCTTTTGTATTCAACAGGCACATCACTTATTACAATATAGTATTATTCTATGACATTCATGTACCAATTTCTTTAGGCATTCCTTATTACTTATAGGCATCGACTAGTTTCCACTTGTTAGCTATCATCACAAATCCATGGTATAAGTATTTTAGAGAGTATCAAGTTTTTATTCTTATCATGATTAGCTTGGGATAAAAGGTTGATAAGGAAATCATTTATTCCAATGGTATGGACAATCACTTTATTTGCATACTTCCAAATTGCATTATGAAACAGTTGTGCAATTTCACAGCTCCAGCAATGATGTACTCATGTGGATCTGAGTATATCATTGGTGGGGATTTGAAATTGTGCAGTACCTGTCCTTCAAGGATACCTCCAGTATCATCTGCTGCTATTTTTCCCAGTTTTTTTTTTGGGGTAGGGTGAAATCTCAAGGTTGTTTTGATTTGCACATGAGAAGTATGAGAGCAGAATATGTCTGCTACATAGTAAAAAAATAATGAGCAAAATTGATGAATTGAAATCTGCACATAAGTGAATGACAATCTAGAAGATAAACAAAACCCAGTAACTTTTAAAGAAAATATGCTCAGGATACAAGGAATTCATCTTGAAAGCTAGATGGATAGAAGTAACATAAGGATAAGAGGTCTCCCAGGGGAATCAAAAAGGACCAGAGACTTTAGAAGTACAGTGTAGTAAGTTATACAAGAGAAGTTTCTAGACACTTTAAATATAGAAAATGAAATACCAATCAATAAAATGCATAAATCACAACTAGAACAGAAACAACAAGGATGAAATTTCCAAGACTACTATTTGAATGTATTTATTTATGAAAACCAAATTCTACAAGCCAAGGACAGATACTTTTCAAATCCTGCTTATCAGTGAATCAGTGATATTGGATAGGATTGGTTGTTGAGAGAAAAAAGGGATAAATGGGAGAGGGTGATGTGTGTGGGGGTCAAATTGGGAAGTAACCAAGCTAATTTTTGTGGTTTCAGGAAGATAAGAGTCTTCAGGGGAATTGATAAGATGGAGGAACGATTGAAAAGGGGAAGAGGAAAGGATACCCTTCCATTGCACAAATGAAAACGCCACACAACATTACAGCCAAATCCTGAAATTACAAGTCAAAGGAACATTATCACCAGTAGCCTGAGAAGAAAAGATTCAATTACCCAAAATCCACAGTTAGAAAGACACAGGATTTGGTAGCAGGAGGGGGAAATCTACGGGACTCACTGAGAAGGGACAAATGGGAGAACAAGTAAAGAAGCAGAAAAAAAGAAAGGAAAAAATGAACTAAAAATCTTACAATGCCAAAGAGAAATGGGGGAAATGAGGAAGAGATCGAGGGTGAAGAGAAAAGAGCCACTGAGAATAGAGGCATGGGAAAATTTTATACTAAAGTAACTGGAGAAACAAAGTACTGAGTTTATAGCCAAATATGGAAATACTTTTAAAAATCCTATTATTATCAATGAAAACCCAAATATTTATTAAGCATCATATATGATGTGGGCACTATGCTCATTGCTGGAGAAAAAGACAAAGACAGTCCTTTGCCTCAAGGAGATTTCAATCTGGTGGGGGATCTTAGATTGTACTGGGAGATCTAATATTCAAGTGGAGGAGCTTACAGATAAATCAGAGACAAATTGAGAAACATGGTAACAAATGGAGAGTGAAAGACAGGAGGAGAAAACAATATGTCACTTATATGAAACACATTTTAAATACAAAGGTGGACACTAAATAAAACTAAGGAGATGGAGAGAAAAAAAATCAATATACTATGGAAGAAGTGATTCCAAAAGAGTTGACAGTGTAGTTATAATATTTGACAAAGGAAACGTAGATGTTCAAAAAAGAAAAACAATATAACTACATTAGGCTAAAAGGAACCATAAACAGTAAAAGAATATTAGTAATAACTTTACAATTCAAAAGCCTTAGCATCCCAATTCATAAAGGTAACATGAATTTATCTATAAGAAGACATAGTGACAGAGCAGTCACAGGTCCCTTCAGTATTCCTCTGGAACACTGGGTTTTGAGTCAGGAAGTCCTGTGTTCAAATATAGTCTCAGCTACTTAGTAGCTGTGGGATGATGAAGAAGTCACTTCACCTGTGTATCCTACTTGTGAACTGGGGAGAAGAATATCTCCCCCTCACAAAGTTGTTGTGAGGCTCAAGTGAGAATATTGTTAAATGTCTGGCACATATTAGGCATTTCATAATGGTTGACTGGTTAATGAATAAAGTTTTGAGTCTGGACGATTACAATTTCTTTTATTGTAATAGTGCATCCAGTTTAGTCTTCAACCAGTCTGCACAGAAGGGTTCAAGGGTACAAACCAGAAATACCACAGAGCAAAAGAAAAGTCCTTTCAGATTTGGAAGAAACATTCCACATAGAAATGTTTTGAGCTTCAGGTCCTCAAGTGCAAATCCATGTCTTTGGGATAAATGCTTTGCCACTAGTCTTCTGACTGTGCCATTTAAATGCCTTTGCCTAGAAAGGAAGTCTACCGGCTGATTGTTAACCAGAAACAGAGAAGGGAGGTTTCTTCAGCTAGGGTCACTCCCTAGGGGAGAGTAGCAGCCACACTTGATATTACCAGTTTGGGAATTGAGAATGAATAAAAAACAGTGGTTATGCAATAAGTGGTTTAGCTAGAAAGTATTCACAGGGGATGGACAAGAAGGTATAGAGGCTAAAATTCATGCCATTTGAAGGTGAAGTAAATTATGGTGTCACAGCTATTCCATCAATAAACATTTGTAAAGTGCCTATTAAGTGAAAGGCATTTAGGAGAGAAACAAAGCCAGAGACAATCTCTTTTCTTAAGAACCATATTCTAATAGGGGTGGCTAGATCCTGGAGAATAATGTCACAAAAACCTGGAGAGAAAAATGTATCAAGAGATGGATGAACAACACTGCGAAAAGTTGTAAAGTGATCCGGAAAGGTGAGGATTAAGAAAAGGACATTAGATTTGGCATTTAAGAGATGATGAGCAACATGAGTGAGAGAAGTTTCATGGAATGAGTAGGGCAGAGAGTAGACTGCAGAGTTAAGAGGAGAGAGGAAAACAACTAGGTGACTATTGTAAATGGCCTTTTCAAACCGTTTAACCACAAAAGGGAGTAGATGTATAGGAGGATAATCAGAGGGGATGGATGCATCCAGGCAGAGATGTTTTTGAAAATTTGGGAGACATAGATATGTGTGTATGCAGGGGAAGCAGCCAGGATGCAGGGAGATTGAAGTGATAAAGATGAGGTTTAGATTTAGGAAACCAAAATGAAATTAGGGTTTCTGGTGGTCAGGGACTTAAATGATAAGGTCTAGTGGCAGGTTCAGGGTTCAGGGAACCAAATGGAGAGGTTTGGCTCCCCTGTAACCCCTTGGGATTTGGCACAAGAGTAGGGAGTTTTGGGGACTCTTTTCTGGCAGCGCAGAGGTTCTCTGTAAAGGAATTTACAGACCTGAAAACTTAGATGGATAAAAGAGGTTTGGAACCTCTGCAAAAAGAGGATTTTAGTTTGGCTCTTTTTATAAGGAGAGATTTAGCTAAAGGAGTCCCGTGGGTGGAGTCCCAAGTTGGTTCCTCCCTGGGTTTCAGCTACAGCTAGAATTTGAATTGAGTTTCAGAATTTCAATGAGTTTCAGGACTGAGCTGACCCTACCCAGATAACAAAGATGAAACTGTTTGTCTTTAGGAGCGGGGGTCCCTCACTGAGGCAGAGTTGAAGGAGATTTTCTTCTTTAAGGATTTTCAGAGTTCTGGGGTCTCCTCTTCATTCCCCCCTTGAGTAGTCACCTCCAAATGCATTTGGGATAAAGGGGTGATGATCTCTTCTTAACTGCTTCGAACTGGCAAGGGTCATAGAGATTTTGGGAGTTCATGCCAGGAGGTGAGGTGTGAGATGTGGGGTCTAGGGATGGCAACAGGACATTTAAGGGGTGTTTGTCCCGGTCAGTCATCCCCAGCCAGTCGTTCCATGTTTTCCCGGCTGAAGGGCAATTGAGAATCTGAAGTTTGAAGCCTAGAGAAAACAGATCTCAGAAGCAGATTAAAACTGGGGTGTCATCCTGGGTTGAGATGGCGACATTTGGGAATGGGGACTTCATTTTTTTTTTTAATTTAATAGCCTTTTATTTACATGATATATACATGGGTAATTTTACAGCATTAACAATTGCCAAACCTCTTGTTCCAATTTTTTACCTCTTACCCCCCCCACCCCCTCCCCTAGATGGCTCCTTTTCAATATTTAGGATATGAAGTATACCCTAAGGTGCTTACCGTTCAAAAACTCTCCTTAAGAACAGAAAAGCTAAACACATTGAATGATTTTCAGAAATTGATAGGAGATATCCAATGGATGCGACCAGTGTTAGGCTTGACTACCTATCAGTTACAACCGTTATATGACATTTTAAGGGGAGACAGTGCTTTAAATTCACCACGCCAGCTTACAAAAGAAGCTCAAGAGGCTTTGAGAAGTTGAACTGAGCTTTATCCAATGGTTGAAAGAGTCACTCAAAACCCTTGGAGATATCAGTTTTTGCACAGAGGCACCCACAGCAGTCCTTCATCAAGGACACAGGTGATAGAGTGGGTGAACCTCCAGCACAACCAGATCAAAGCCTTACACTACCAATGCTTGTACTAGAATTTTATTAAAGGCCACTAAGCGAAAGCAGTCACAATATCTGGGACAAGACCTGATAAGATATATACCTTTTATACCAATACACAAATTAATGTGTGTTGTGAGACCATCCCAGAGTGGCAAATTTTATTAGCCATGGCTCCAAATTTTTTACATGGGTCTCCATTAAAGATAACTAGACTATTACATAATTGGCGATGGACTCTTGAAGAAAAAGTTTCTAAAGTTCCTCTTCAAGGACCAACAATCTTCACGGATGCATCCAAACATAATATTTGTGCTGTGTACTCTCATGATCTAACTATAAAGAGAGTAGTCAGAACTCCTTTTCAGTCCACTCAGCAGAATGAATTGTAGCGCGATCATTCTAGCCCTTACTTATTATCCAGGAGACATAAATGTAATATCTGATTCGGCCTATTCACTAGGTGTGGTACAAAGAATTGCCACAGCCCAAATAAAATTTGCAGCCTCTAATATATATCAGCTCTTTAAGACACTTCAAGAGCAAGTGAGAAAGCATCCAGGTAAGATCTATATATTACATGTCCATTCTCATAGTGGACTTCCAGGTCCCATATTTGATGGCAATTCAAAGGCACATAGCCTTCTAACTATGTTGGAAAATACCCCTTTATTCCAAGAAGCCCAGGCATCTCATTCTCAATATCATCAGGCTGCTCGAGCTTTACGTTTACAATTTGGAATAACAAGAGAGGAAGCTAGGAGCATAGTAAAAGCCAGTACGGGTTGCCTTCCTTTCCACGCTCCTATGCTGGCTCCAGGGAAGAACCCTTGTGGTTTGAGACCCAATGAAATCTGGCAAATGGATGCAACCCATTATAAATCTTTTGGTTGTCTGTCTTTCATCCACGTTGTGGTAGACACCTTTTCAGGATTCACTTTTGCAATGCCAGCAGCAAAAGAGACAGCCCGAGTGGTCACTGAATTCCTCATACAAGCATTTGCCATTATGGGTGTGCCACAAGCGTAAATCAGACAATGGTCCTGCTTATACTTCGAAATATTTTGCACACGTTTGTGCACAGTATAAGATTTTACACACCACGGGCATACCTTTTAATCCTCAAGGACAGGCAATAGTGGAGAGGAGAAACAGAGATATTAAGACGCTCCTCCAAAAACAAAGAAAGGGGGAGCCACAGGTAACCCTAGAGAACTTCTAAATCTAGCTCTTTATACTATTAACTTCTTGATTTTTGACAAAGATGGACTGGCTCCGGCAGACAGGTTTTATAACCCACCGGAAGGTCAGTGTCCAGTGCGAGCAGCTCCACAATCTTTAGATAATCATAAGGTGATGTGGAGAGACCCAGAAAGTGGTGAATGGAAAGGACCAGATAGGCTAAGGGCTTTGGGGAGAGGGTTTGCTTGTATCTCTACAGGTGGAGAAGGAATCAGATGGGTGCCAACGAGCCTTATTTGCCTTGTCCATCACAGAGAGACGGAGCATACCCTTGAAACAAAGGAGACGACCCAAGAAATATCGGGTGGTTCTGTTTCTGATTGTGCTCACCATTGAAAGAGCGTGGCAGTTATGGCGTTTGACTCATGGACATCAAAGATTGTAGGACTTGAAAACCCTCAGGAATCATTGGATTCTCTGAGAAATGATAAGACTGTTACAGGACTTCAAAATCTGCTGGAATCATTGGATTCCCTAACACATAAAAAGACTTTTGCAGGACTTCAAAAACTCAGGGGGATCATTGGATTCCCTGACATGTGAAGCAATGGACAATTGGTTTTGGACTATCTCTTGGCTGCTGAAGAAGGTGTATGTGTGACTGTTGTTTACATACCCTCCTTCTAGGACTTCTGGTGATCTTTTCCAACACCATGTTGATTTATATTGTTTGCTATTCCGCTACTTGCGTTTACAATTCATGTTTGTTACACCACATCGAGCCTGCACTGACGGTGAGGGGAGTCATTCCTGATGGCCTCTGCGTTATTGCTTTGTGCTTGTGTAATACCTCCCATGCTGATGGGTTTGTGCATAATAATTCCCTTTAGCCCAGAAACCCAATAGCAGCCCCCACTTCCCTTTGGTGCTTTTCATATCCTTTCCTGAGATGTCAGTGAGGGCGTGATCATCTTCATTTTAGTGCTTTCACTGCCTTTCCTGAGAAGTCAGGGAGGCTGTGATCACCTCCTTTTCGGTGCTTTCACCTCCTTCCCTGAGAATTTAGGGAAACTGTGATCACCTCCCCTTGGGGGCTCTGACCTCCCTGAGGAGTCAGGGATGGCATGACCACCTGTGTTCTAAAATAAATGAAAGCAGGAGATGTAATGGGCTGAGGTTTGAGTTGATGCACTGAGGTTCCAAGTATGTGAGGCTAAAGAGTAATTAGGCTATACTCTATTAATATACATGATTGGATAAAGAATGGTCCCTGCCCACTCTCCATGCAAGTCCTGATGTGTTGTATAGGAAATGATGATTTTGGTGGGTGGAGGCAGAGAGATAGACAGGAAGAGAAGCTGGGAGAGATTGGGCCTGGGTTCCATACTCCTAGCTGCTGGTCATGTGGCTGCTGATCTAGCTAGCTTCTTGACTCAGCTGCACACATTGCTATCACCGATTCTCTTCCACCTCTGATCCTTCTTCACTGAGAATAAAGACTAACGATTTTCCCCTAACCTGAATTCCTGACTCCTGCTGATTTTAAAATACACGGTCTTCATAGTTTCCTACTGATATAATGATTGGCCTATACTCAGTGTATAGCATATAAGTGAGAAGCTCTCAGGGCCAGAAAAGTCAGGCGCACTAGAAGCTCTCAGAGGTTGAGACAGATTCATTCCATCTTCCACCTTTGTGGTGCCTGGAGGCTGAAATGCAAACCTTGGGATTTAGAGACATTCAGAGAGATTCAGAGGGCAGAGAAGGAGGCAGGAGCTCAAGCCCACGGAACAAAGGAGAGAGATAGGCTTCAAAGAAAGCTAACTAGGCCCCAGGAAAGTCGGCAAGACTTTGAAAGAGACAATAAAGGATTTGGACTTTAATCCCTGGTGGCATGTGTGGTGATTACTGAACTGAAACGAAGCTGCTCCCAGAGACCCCAAGAAAACCTCAACAGAGAACATTACACTTTAAAAAGAACACTACATTGTGGCGCCCAAATGTGGGACCAAGAATCTTCACCTGGGACCCAGAAATCAGGGTGAGTACAAAAATAAACAAGGAAACTTTGTTAAGGGTTAAAGTAATATTTCAGCTGAAATGGGACAAATGTTTAGAAACAGCCTTCTTTTCCAATTCAA
>NW_022290939.1:194672-298274 GCF_902635505.1 Sarcophilus harrisii | reverse complement strand
ATTTGGTAGGACCATTCTCTATTTTATGAAACACCATATATAGCATTAAATAATTGTTCTTAAATGTTTGCAGAATTCACATGTAACCATCTGATCCTGGGGATTTTCTTAGGGAGTTGTTTAATCGCCCGTTCTATTTCTTGAAATGTAATTATTCAAGCAATTTACTCCTTCGCTGTTATCCGGAAGTTCATATTTTGGGAGTAGTCCATTTCACTCTTTTAGGTTATCAAATTTATTGTCATCATAAAGTTGAGCAAAATAACTCCTGCTATTTGACTTCTCATTGCGGAAAGTTCTCCTTTCATTTTTAGATTACTCATTTCATTTTCTCCTCCCTCCTTTTTTCAATCAGATTTTAAAGGCTTATCTATTTTATTGGCTTTTAAGAACCAAGTCTTGAAGTTTTATTAATTAGTTCATTAGTTATCATTTTTAATTTCTCCTTTAATTTTGTAATTTCTAAATTTGGCTTGATTGGGGGTTTTAATTTTAACTTTTAGTTTTAGTTGCAAGCCTCCAATTCAATAATCTTTTCTTCTGTTTTATTCAAGTAAGCCTCTATGATATAAAAATTCTCCTTTATTACCGCTTGGCTGCATCCCATGTACTTTTGTATGATGTCTTTACCTGTATTGGCTATCTTCGGAGGAAATTATTAATTGTATCTATAATTTGCTGCTCACCCTAAATCATTCTTAAGATGATTGTTTAGTTTCCAAATCACTTTTTGGCTCATTTTCCCAACTTTTTGTTAATAAATGTAGCCTAACAGACTGATGATCTTGAAAAGAAAGCATTTCGCTCGCTTTTGCATTTAATTTTTGAGGTCTTTGTGTCCTAATATATGGTCAGTTTTTGAATAGGTTCCGGAACCATGGAGAAGAGTATATTCTTTTCATTCCAATCATCTTCCACAGATCAACATACCTAATTTTTGGTGTAATATACTATTTACTTTTATTTTCTTCTTATTGTTTCAGGGTTTCATTGTCTAATTTGAGAGTGTGCGCCGAGATCCCACTGGTTGCCAGTTTTGTTGTTCATTTCTTCTGCAACTCTCACCTCCTTAGGGTGTTGATGCCATAATCTTCGTTGCATATATGTTTGATACGGATATCGCTTCAAGTTGTTATACAAATTTTTAAAGAGTGATATGAAGCTCTCCTCCTTTTATCTCTTTAATTAGATCACCTTGCTGGGCCGATCTCGAGATGGATGATACCCCTGCTTTTTTGACTTCACCTGAAAGCATGTACTAGCTTTGGCCCAGCCCCTACTCCCACTCCATCTCCCTGCTTTAAATGTTTTAAACATATTGTAGGGTTCTGACTTTGATCCAGTCTGCTATCTGCCCCTTTATGGGTGGGAGTTCATCCCATCTCTACTACTGTTAGAATTAACAACTGTATTTCCCACCATCCTATCAACTTAGATTGTGTTTTTTACTTTATTCTTGTGCCTCCAACCTCTTCCCTTATGTACCCCTCAAATTATTAATGCTAAATTTCTCCCTCCCTCCCTGCTGTGAGTCTTTCCCTTCCCTTATTATTGTCTTTTTTCTTTCCCATTTTCCTCTCTTTAATGAAAAGTGAGTATAGAGAATTCTCTCAAACAATGTCAATCATTTTTCTTTGAAATAACCTGTATTTTAGAGTAAGTATCTCTTCATACAATGTTCCTCCCTCTAGCCCCTCAGATACATAAGTTTCCTCGGCTCTTTTTGTGGGATGTGTTTCTATCCCTCTCCCACCTTATTCTTGCCATCATCCCTTTTCCATATCTACCTTTTTATGTTATATTAGTATGTAATTCAAATTATACATGTATCTTTGTAGTCACAATTTCACGTGAGTTAAGCTACCTTTTCTGCATCTCTGTCGTATGGTCTGAGACCCGGCACTTTCGGTCAGTTCTATTCTTTGTGTTCTGGAATCTACTGTTTCCATTAAATGTTCATTCCTCCCTGAAGAAAATTCTCAGCTTAGCTGGTACTTATTTGGCCGCAGCCCAAGTTCTTTTTGCCTTTTTAGAATACGGTATTCAGTCCTTCTGTCTTTTGGGTCGGAGGCATGTGATTTTAAGCATCCTACCAGGAAGCACCTTGATATTTAAATTGGCTTTTTGGCTGCTTGTAAATTTTTTTCCTTAATCTGACAGTTCTGAAATTTTTACCACAATGTTCCTTGGGTTTCTTATTTAGGTTTTTTCAGAGGTGTTCGATGAATTCTTCCAATGTCTATTATTCTCTTGATTCTGTTACATCTGGGCACCCTCTTTGATGTGATTTCAGAAATAGCACCCGGCTTTTTTGTTCATCATAGTTTTCAGAAAGTCCAATAATCCCTCGATTATCTCCTAGATCTATTTTCTTAAGTCTGTCGTTTTCGCAAACAGATAATCTTCATGGTTTTCTTTTCCCAGTTTGTCATTTTTTGTTTTTGCTTGACTGATTCTTGCTGTCTCAATGAACTGCCAGTTTCTCATTTGTTCAGTTCTAATTTCAAAGCAATTATTTTCTTCTTTATTAGCTTTTTTTACTTCTTTCTGTATATGTCCAATTGAGTTTTAAATGTATTGTTTTGGTTCAGAATTTTTTTTTCCTTTCCACTAATTTTTAGTGAATTATTTCTTTTCTTTTTCCAATTCACAGATCCTACTTTCTTGTGAGTTTCCTTTTATCTTTCGAATTACAAAATCACTTTCTTGTGAGTTCTTTGTCTTTCCACCACAGTCCTACTCTTCTAGTGAATCTTTATTTTCCTAATTCACAAATTTACCTTCCTGAGATTTTTTTACTTTTTTCCAATTATGGTTTCAGGAAAGCTGTTGCTCCTTGTAGTGCTCTCTTCCTTTCCCCTAGCTTCTCTCTTTCTAACTCTCTTTGAGCCCCTTTAATGGTCTCTTTTCATGAGAAAGCATCATGTAAAGAGGACAGTTCATATTTTTGCTAGTTTCGCTTTTGTCTCTTCAGGTTTGCTGACCTGCTCTTTTCGTGTATGAAGTCGTCAATCATTCTTTCATCTTTTATTCATGTTTAAAAGCCTTTAAAAGTAAGCCTCCCAGGCGGGGTGGGGTTACTAGCCTCTGCAGAGTTAGGGAGAGATGTAAACTCGGTTTTCGGCTCCGAGGTAGGTGGTTCTTGAGTGAGAGTTTTCCCTTCCCCAACAGAGGTGGATTCAGCACTGCCTGAGTTTGGCTTATGCCCAGTTACTGTGAGGGTTGCCGACCAGGCTAGGTGACTATAAGGGAATTGTAACCTGCCCAGGCCAGACTCTGTAGGACTGTGAGTATTAGCAGCCGGACCACAGAATTTTTTTCGATTCTTACTTTGGAACCTGCCCGGAACTCTGCCCCAGCATCTCTGCCTGACAAATCAACCCTGGGGAGAAAGCTCTATGGCCCCAAAGTCGAGCCCCACTGCACAGATTAAAGGGTAACCCAGTCAAAGTCTCCCTCCTGCCATGCAGGTGTTCGCAACTGCCCCAAGGAAAGCCCTGCATCAGGGTTGGGGCTGTGAGCTTGTGCTGAGATCTGTGCCACTCTCACCCTGAGTTCTCCTCTGAACCCACCTCTCCCAGTCTATGCTGTGATCCTCCCTAGCTCCCGAACAAACCTTTTGGCGAGACTGCAGATTTTCTGTCGGTGAGTTGTTATACTTCTTATCTTAATGTGAATTGTAGCAGTCAAGACTATTTTTGAGGCTCGACATAATATTGATAAAGAGGGTAAGAGAAGAGTTTAGAAAGTCATGTTTGCTTTCCTTCTGCCATCTTGGCTCCGCCCCCGTTTCTTCAATAAATTTAACTTTTTCCACTGCCCTGATGAATTTAGTCTTATTGCATTAGGATCTGACAAGAATACACTTAATAATCTTGAATGACTCTGGGAGTCCAGCTAGAGGAATAAGTAGGAAATCCTTATAACTCTCCTATGTTCACCTCCACAAAAAATCTGGGCACAGTACAATCATCAAAATGATCGGGAGAAGCAATCTGTGAGCCCAAGAAACTTGGAATATCAGCAGGAAATATGTAAGATAAAAAGGGAAGATAGTCCAAGTTAGAAAGCAAGGCAGCAGCAAGCTCCAGCTCAGTAGCCATAAGTAGAGCCTGATCACCAGTATGGTGGTATGGGCAAATGCCAACACTAGGATTCCCCCAGATACTTCAGTATGGTCAGGGCAACAGAGAGACTGTAGCTTTGAGAACTGTCACATTCTTCAGTTTAGCCCCAGACAAACAGGCAGCCTCCAGAGGCCACTCCTCCTTTCAATGTAGCCTCCAAGTAAAGTAGACACCAGACCTTCAAGTGCCTAAAACAACAGGCAGCTGCCTGTGACTGGATCACCACATTCTTCAGTGTATGGGGCTGGGGTTGCAGAAGCCCCTCAGGGATCTGAGTACACACCAGACACTACCACTAATAGCCTCAATCAGTACCAAGCAATTCAAGCCAGGAACCTATTGCTCGCAGAAAAGCTAAAAGATGAGTTACAAAAAGACCCCACAAAAAGAATATGAACATAGAAAGTTATTGTGGGGAGATCAAAATACAAACTCAGAAAAGGATAACAAAGTCAAAACATCCATAGGCAAAACCCCAAAGAAAAGTTAATTTCTTTTCCCAGATTTTTTTTCTTCTACTTTTCTTATATGATTTTTAAGTTCCTTTCTGAGCTTGCCTAGGAGTTTTTTCTAAGTTTGAAACCACTTCCTCTTTTTCTGTAGGGCTGGGGTAGAGTGGCTGGATACTGCTGGAGGCTTTAGGGATATGGGTACTGAGCCAGTGCCCCAGGTGTTTGTGTCTGCCCCATGCTGGAGGCTGCCGGAGAGTTTGCATTTTCCAGAAACTGCCTTTGTATGCCTGCTCTGCTTAGCAACCTTACAGGTTTTTCCAGATCTGGCCTGCTTGCCCAGGGCCACACCCTCCGAGCTATCATGGAGTCCGGTCTCGGAGGCCGCCAGTTTGCCTGGGGCTGCGCTGAAGCACGTGGCAGTTCTCAGAGCTGAAAGTGTACCTGTTCCCGGTTAAGCCAACATGTATGGGAATCCAGATGCTGGATCTCTGAGTCACACCAAAGATCTCCTGTGTTGGTTTGCTGAGGTGGAGCTGGTTGCTGGTTTGCTGGGATGCTTCCTTCTGACCATACCTCCTTTTTGACCATAAGTGAGACCTTCCTCAAATCTTCCAAGATTCTTCATCTCACACAGATTGATGGTTCTACTGTTATAGGACTTGTATTATGTTGTGTGGAGGTGAATGTGGGAGAGTTAAAGTGATTTACTGTTGTCCCAATGTCTTTGATTGCCCGGAATTGAATGTTAACTTATTAAACACCCAAATAAACAAACCAAAAAACCTCTAATCTTTTCAGATAAAATTAACTACTGATACCAGAGTTTACAATTGCATCATTTCAACATCTCTAATCATTCTCTAATTCTCACCCAAACGTACTTCATGGTTCCTTTTGGTCCTCTATTAGGTGTGATATTAGAGAGTTAGGATCAGAGAAAATAGGTTTAAATGTTTATAAATACTTCAAAATAAATACTTTTAAAAACAATCTTTGATTTCACTAGTGAGGATTCTCAGAATCTAGCTGTTTATCACTTATCACTAAGTAGTCAAAGGATAGCAAACAAAGCTTCCCATGATATTACTGATATTGCTTCACTAGTACTTGAGACAAAAAGCCCATGCATCATCCAGTATACAATAATCTCAGTACTTCAGAAGATTTGTTTTCCTCAGTATGGATATTGCTTCTACTTGTGCAACTCCTAACTAATCTGAATCCTAAACTGCCTTTGTGAGTTAATGGTGCTTCTTCAAATCAACTGGTGCTAGCATTCTGGTAATTAATTCTTCTCAACTCACAGAATTTTGTCCTTAACAAGAAAGTTCATATTTGGAGACTTTCAGAAAGTTTCTTAAGACATAAAATAGCTTATTCTGGTTTCTCTTTAGACAACCAATAGTCACCTCTACAATGTGTTGGAGCATTGGAGATTATTTCTAATCATTTTCAAAGATGCTCCACTTTACTTCTAAGGCCAATAAACCCCCTGAATATCCTTAACTGTTTCACCCAAGAAATGTTGACGTGCTCTTTTTTTTTCTATTATGTACTCTAAATTTGACATTCCCTACTAAAATTGAAAGGGGACAAAAAAAAGCTCTTTTCTATCTTTTTGTATGGTCTTCAGTGCTACTTGTAATGTTGTGCTTGAACAATCAAAGTACTTCTGTCCATTGCTATGTGTTTGTGTTCCACATATGTATTAATGCCAAAGAATATGAGATATCTGGCTATTGAAATATATCTAGAAAAATATGATTAAATGTTACTATTAAATTTTTTAAAGACAAATTGTTTCTTTGTTATTCTAGAACAACCCTTATGGTTGCTGTCAGTATGCAATCCACAGAAATGGTCAGTCTTCTTCTTGAATATAATGTTGATCACACTATCAAAGATGAACTTGGACGGTCAGCTGAGAAGTATGCTAGGACCTATAATTATCCTCTGTAAGTGCTAACATAACTCAAATTGTCTTTATATAACTGCATCTAAAAGATTTTTTCCTCCATAAAATTGAGAGTGAATCTGGCTTTCATAGTTGCATATTATAATAATTGTCTGGAAAACACCTTGGCGAACTCCAGCTCTTGAGAACTGCCACATGCTTCATAGCCCTAGCAAAACGGGCAGCCCCCATCAGACAGACCTCTACCTGTTTCATACTTAAGGGTACTAAGAAGAAATTGATCAAATGACAAACCTAGGTTATCAAAATTCAGTAGGAAATAAGCAAGAGAAAGGATACATGGTAAAGTCACATAATCTGAGATTAAAATTTTCAGAAGTAATAATGAAAACAGCTGCCGTTTTGTAGTTTTCTTAAGATTGTTCATTGTTTTATATCGATTTTATTATTTTATCATCACAAAAATTATAATTAATAATAATAATGCACATTTATAGAAACAGTAGATTTTTTTGTTTTTTTGCTTCTATTTTACTCTTTTACTGACCCCTCTCAATTGTAAGAGACCTAAAGTTAATTTTAGGGAAATTGACATCATGTCTTGGATGCCTTCACAAGAGTGCTAACTAAAAATCACAAACGTTAATAGTCAATATTAGAATTCACAGAGAGACAGTTTGCAGGATGCTCAATTTGGAGTCAAGAGATTTGGGGAGAGATCATCCCTCTCACCCTCTGTGTGACCTTGGACAAGTGTAACCTTTATGGGATGCAGTTATTTAATTGATAAAATAGAGAGATTAGAATTAATGACCTAATATTACAATTCTATAATACTGTGATTCTGAAGATAAGTGTATTGCATCTAGATTGAATGATTAATTTTGTTCTACCAGACCTTTATTAAACAATAAGTAAAATTTGTGAATAATCTGATTATGATTTGAGATATACATAGCCTTGTCACATATAATTTTTATCTTGATTGATGTAGACCTATTATGTATTATTTTTTATTTTAGATTTATTTATCTCAAACAAATTGAACAATATACACACTTTCAACTCCAAGTCAGCAATTTTGAGAAGGCTTCGGATACCAGATTTGTTTTGGGTACATCTTCCATGGATAAAAAAGGTAGAATTGATTGATCCAAATAAATAATCTAAAAAATAATGTAGAACAATTTTAAATTGTATGTTTCTATTTTTCTATTTCCATTTTTATATTTTCAAAGCATAGAACTGATTTATTCTTGGTTATCTAATTACTACATACATACCTACTATCCTGAAATAACAAAAACAGTGTTTGTGTTATAATTTTTCGCTTTATCAAAAAAAAATTAGGTAGACTACACTCTCATTTTTTTCTTAGAGCTTTTTATTTACAAAATATTTGCATGGGTAATTTTTCAACATTTACCTTTGCAAACCTTCTGTGACAACTTTTCCCCTCCTTCCCCTCGACCCCTCCCCCATGTGGCAGGTAGTCCAATATAAGTTAAATATGTTAAAGTATATGTTTGTGATGACTGAGTTAGCACCCTGGATACTTTAGAATCATCAGCCAGAGTTCGATCAAGCAAAGTCTTTTGGATCTTTATTCTTTGGGAGGAATTGTACCCAAAATATGAAGTGAGTGGAATTGGAGACAACCTGCCAGGAGTCACTCTGGCTTCATTCAATCCTCCAACCTCCACCTCAATCTCCTATACAACAGATCAAGCCTGCAGAGTAGTGGGTAGGTCATTCTTCTCCAAGCTTATACTACTAGTCGTCCGAATTGGTTAGCCTTGGCAGCTGGATCTCACAGCATCAACTCAGATTCAACCCATTACATATGTTAAATTCAATATATGTATACATATTTATACCATTATCTTTCTGCATAAAGAAAACCAGATCTATAAAGAAAAAAAAAACTTAAGAAGGAAAACAAAAATGCAAGCAAATAGCAGAAAATACACTCTCAATTTTCTGATTTCTATATTATTCTAAATATGTTTCTCCAAATTATATGAAAACTTTTTAAACACTTTAAATGTTATAGCTTCATAAAATTGTTTATTTCTTATTGTTAAATGTGGGGAAAATAAATAATGCACCTTCCCTATGATCCAATATAGATAAAAAGATAGTTAGAGAGATAGATAGATCGATTGATCAAACAGCAGAAAAGCATTTCTTTGGGAACTCTGAAAATTGCTTATCCAAGCTCTGGAAATGCATTTTAAATGTTTTCAAAATTTTATAATGTTCATAAAGTTTTCCCTTATCACAAACTAATGATAATGAAAAAGTCATAAGAATTAAGGAGACCAGGAAACAAGAGCGCAGGTTTGAAAGGTAATGCCTGTGATCCTGCATCTTCTGCAGATACCATGCCTGCTCCAAACAGTTCCAACTTGACCTCGGGAAACTTACAGTCTCTCCCGTCCAGTAAATTAACTCTAGAAGAGTGAGACATTTTCTTTTTTTCTTTTTAATTTTTATTTAATAGCTCTTTATTTACAGGTTATATGCATGGTAACTCTTACAGCATTAACAGTTGCCAAAACCTCTTGTTCCAGTTTTTCACCTCTTACCTCCTACCCCCTCCTCCCCAGATGGCAGGATAACCAGTAGATGTTAAATATATTAAAATATAAATTAGATACACAATAAGTATACATGACCAAACTGTTATTTTGTTGTACAAAAGAATCAGACTCTGAAATATTGTACAATTAGCCAGAAGGAAATCAAAAGTGCAGAGGGCATAAATATAGGGTTTTAAATTAATGTAATGGTTTTAGTCATCTCCCCCAGAGTTCTTTCTCCGGGGTGGAAGTTAATTCAGTTCATTACTGCACCATTGAAATGATTTCTGTTGATCTCATTGCTGTGATGGCCAGGTCCATCGTGAACTGGTCATCATATAGTATTGTTGTTGAAGTATATAATGATCTCCTGGTCCTGCTATTTCACTCAGCATCGTTCGTGTAAGCTCCCAGGCCTTCTGAAATCATCCTGTTGGTCATTTCACAGAACAATAATATTCCATAATATTCATATACCACAATTTATTTCAGCTATCTAAACTGATGGGCACCATTCAGTTTCCAGTTTCTAGCCATCATAAAAAGGGCTGCTACAAACATTTGTGCCCATACAGGTCCCTTTCTTCCTTCTTTTTATAATCTCTTTGGGATATAAGCCCAGTAGTAACACTGCTGGATCAAAGGTATGCACAGGCAACTTTTTGAGCAGTTCCAAAACTACCCTCCAGAATGGTTGATTCGTTCACAACCACACCAACAATGCATCAATATCCCAGTTTTCCTCATCCTCCAACAATATCATATTTTTCCTGTCATCTTAGCCAATCTGGACAGGTGTGTGGTATCTTGGGAGTTGTCTTAATTTGCATTTCTAATTAATAATGACTTGAGCATTCATATGACTAGAAATAGCTTCAATTTCTTCATCTGAGAATTGTCTGTTCATGTCCTTTGGACCCGTTTTTCAATTGGAGAATGGCTTGATTTTTATAAATTAGAGCAATTCTCTATATATTTTGGAATGAAAATTTTATCAGAACCTTGACTGTAAAAATATTTTCCCAGTTTATTGCTTTACTTCTAATCTTGTCTCTATTACTAGTAGGGTGAGCATTTTCTGATTGAACTTTATCCCACTAGCTGTCATTTGAAAAATTAACGATAGCAGCGCTAGTGGAACAGTGGATAGAGCACCAGGCCTTGAAGTCAGAGTGACCTGAATTTGAATTTGGTCTCAGGCACTGCTTAGATGTGTGACCCTGGGCAAGTCACTTAACCCCACCACTTCAGGAAAACAAATAATGAGATAGGCTTGTAATAAACTATCTCACGAGTAAGATTTTTTAAAAATGAACTTATCCATTATCATGAGAAAAATAGATATTCTGGTGATTCCTACTTGACGAGATGAAAGCAGAAAGCTTAGATGCACTTCCTTTACAGGAAAGAGCGTGATCGTAAACACTTTTAACTAATGAGCAGCATATTATATATATCACAAATAGATGAGTTATGTAAACCTTTCCACATACAAGAAATGAGAATTTACAATGGCAGAAAAGCAGTAGGCTTAATTTTGGCATATCATACCACCACCTAAAATGGCATTTCTCCCAAAGATTTTTCAACTTTCTCTTACTAGTCAGTGAAAATTAATCCTCACTTTTTCCATATTTTATTAATTTATAAAATAGAACTCTAGCTACACACATGAAATTGTTGTGACAAATATTTACAAAAGTGTGAAGGTCTATTTATTAAAATCTAGAGTTATATTTATCATGTTAAATACATAAAAGAGCCTTTTAAAACAGTTTTTTAAAAAATCCCTAGTCCAAATAATCTAATTTACACTGGAGTGTATTATGAATAAATCATCGAAGAAAATGTTACAGTCTATAAACAATTAAATATAAGTACACTTGAAGAGTATGTAGTAGTAAAGCAGAAAAACTGTTCATAAATATGTTCTGAAAGATATCAGGATTATAGATATTGATTTTGTGGAGAATGGTCAAGAATAACAGCCTAGGGATTCTTTTATTCTTAGCTCCAAATTGATCTAATGCAAGAGGCATGAGAGCCACTAGAGGCTGGCTCAAAGATAGAATGTTCGTCTTCAGTCCCTTAGCCCCTTATATATACTTGGTTGTACCACATCATACAGTTAGATGTTATTGCCTCGATTATATGAACTTAGAATCATTACAACTACTAAATATATATGTGAACTAGAGAACCATTATCTTATCAATTCCACTGAGTTAACACCTTGTTTCAAGTACACTTCTCCAGAGGTCCTCAAACTTTTTAAATAAGGGGCCAATTCACTGTCCCTCAGAGTGTTGGAGGGTCGGACTATAGTAAAAACAAAAACTTTGTTTTGTGGGCCTTTAAATAAAGAAACTTCATAGCCCTGGGTGAGGGGGATAAACATCCTCAGCTGCTGCATCTGGCCCATGGGCCGTAGTTTGAGGACCCCTGTAAGACGGTCTACATGTGTCACTCTAAGTTTTTCTTGCCTCTTTTTTTTTGACAAATAATTTTCACAATTCCACTTCTTTTTTTTTTCCAGTACATCCCTCTCATCCCTTAATTTCATTTTTTTTTGGAATGAGGCAATTGGAGTTAAGTGAATCCAGGGTCACACAGGTAGGAAGTGTTACGCGTCTGAGTCCAGATTTGAATTCAGGTCCTCCTGACTTCAGGACTGGTGCTCTATTCAGTGAACCACCTAGCTGTCCCAATTTCATTATTATTTTTGTATCCAACTTACACTTGTGCCCTCTGTTTATATATACTCCCCTTAACTGTCATAATAATGAGAAAGTCCTAGGAATAAGATAGATCTTATGATATCACTTTCCTTGTTACCTCCTTACATTTTGACAAAATCCTGTATTTGAAAATCAGATTTTCCATTCAGCTCTGGTCTTTTCATCACAAATGTCTGATAATCCTCTATTTCACTGTATGATCAAAATTCTTCCTGAAAAATTATACCTGCCTTTGTTGGTGTGCACTATTGTTGTAGTCCTATTGGGGCCCATTGTTTTGAATTTCCATGGTTCTCTGGTCCTTTAATATAGAAGCTGCCAAATCTTGGATTATCCTGACTGTGGCTAAACTATAACTGAATTGTTTCTTCTTTCATGTTTGCAATATTTTCTTCTTGATTTGGGAGTTGCAGAATTGGACTATCATATTCCTATGAGTTTTCATTTTGGGATCTCTTCCAAGAGGTGATTGATTGTCTGCTGAATCTTGTATTAACCTGACTATAGCTCCATTATAATTGAATTGTTTCTTTCTGTCTGGTTGCAGTATTTTCTCCTTGATGTGATAACTCTAGAAATTAGCTTAATTCTAGAAATTAGCTACAATATTCCTTTCAGTTTTCATACTGGGGGTCTCTTTTAGGAAGTGATTGGTGGATTCTTTCAATGAGTTATTTTACCCTCTGGCTTCAGGATATAAGAGCAAAGCCTCAATGATTTTTTTTTGAAAGGTATCCAGGCTCTGTTTTTCCTTAATCATGTCTCTTCAGTAGTCCAATACCTTTAGATTGACTCTCTTGGCGTTTTCATTTTTTTGGCTTGGTTTTATTTGACTGATTCCTGATATCTCATTAAGTCATTCACTTCTATTTGTCCAATTCTAAATTTTAGGGACTAATTTTCTTCAGTTAGCATTTTTACTCCCTGTTGCATTTGACCAGTTGAGCTTTTAAAGGAGTTTTTTGTATTTTTTCCATTTTAATTTACTTTTTTAAGGAATTATTTTATTTTTCAGTTTTGCCAGTTTAATTTTTTTTAAAAAATGTTTTATTCAGTACATTTTTTTCTATGTCTCCAATTTTATTTTTTTTATTTGTTTTCTTCCAAATAGTTTCAGGCTCCTTTTCCACCCTGTTGGTTTTTCCGAATTTTTCTCCTACATACCTTTTCTCCTTCATAGCTCTCACTTCTTTTCCCTATTTTTCTGCTATCTTTCTTTCAAGATTCTTTTCCAACTCTTCATAAAGATCCTTTTGATGTTAAGTTCATGAGATCAGTTCATATCCATTTTAATGCTTCATTTGAAGGCATGTTGCCTCTTCTGGTTATGTATTCTAATCTGCTCTATTTCTATAGTAGCTTTTTATAATCAGGGACTTTTTGCTTTTTGCTCTTTTAAAAAGTACAGAACAGGGGAGATTGCCCCATTCTTCTTTCTGCAGGGAGCAGGGCCTCCTCACTGATCTCTTCAAATATGATACTGCAGGCTGCTTAAACACACAGCTGAGTGAACCCAATAAGTCCCACTTGTCTCACTGAGATTCAGGAACTCATTTATTTATTTGTTCATTGATTCATTTATTTATTTATATTTACCTATTTATTTAGCTATCTATCTACTTGTTTGTTGGTTTATTTATTTATTCATTTCTTTGATTTTTAGTTGTGTTGAAGGTCTCACATATGGTTTGCTGATAAACTGTCCTTCTAGAACAGAACAGAATAGCCAACACTGGTTCATTTACCCCATGCCCAATGGAGCCAGATCTTTGCTGAAGACCTTCCAAGATATCTTTAACTGGGAAAATTATTAAACTCTGAATGTTTGTGGGTTCTGTTGCTCCAGATTCCTTTTAGAGGCTTCATCTAGTATTGATTTTGAGGATTTGTTCTTTGACCCACTTATACTTTAGGATTTAATTATTTAGTTTTCAATAATTTTTTTTTATTTAATAGCCTTTTATTTAAGGTTATATGCATGGGTAACTTTACAGCATTAACAATTGCCAAACCTCTTGTTCCACTCTCACCTTTCACCCCTATCCCTCCCTCAGATGGCAGGATGACCAGTGGATGTTAAATATATTAAAATATAAATTAGAGATAATAATAAGTATACATGACTAAACCGTTATTTTGTTGCACAAAAGAATCAGACTCTGAAATATTGTACAATTAGTTTTTGTGAAGGAAAATCAAAATGCAGTGGGCATAAATAAAGGGATAGGGTTTCAATGTACGTGAAGCTTTTAGTCATCACCAGAGTTCTTTCTCTGGGCGTAGCTGGTTCGTAGTTCATTACCGTCTATTGAAATGATTTCGTTGATCCATTGCTGAGGATGGCCAGGTCCATCAGAACTGGTCATCATATAGGTATTGTTGTTGAAGTATAATGATCTCCTGTCCCTGCTCACCACTCAGCATCAATTCGTGTAAGTCTCTCCAGGCTTTTCTTCTTGAAATCATCCTGTTGGTCATTTCACAGAACAATAATATTCCAGCACACCATATAACACAATTTATTCAGCCATTCTCCAAACTGATGGGCATCCATTCAGTTTCCAGGTTCTAGTCACTACAAAGAAGCCGCAAAACAATCGTGCATTACGTTGCGTCCCTCTCTCCTTCTTATGCTCTCTTTGGGATATAAGCCCAGTAGTAACACTGCTGGATCAAAGGGTATGCACAGCTTGATAATCCTTGAGCATAGTTCCAAACTATCTAAATTGGTTGGACTGTTCACAACTCCACCAACACCATCACTGTCCCAGCTTTTTCAGTCCCTCCAACAATCACCATTATTTTTCCCATCATCCAGCCAACCGACAGGTGTAGTGGTATCTAGAGTTGTCTTAATTTGCATTTCACTGATTAATAATGAGACTTTTGGAGCATGTTTTCATGACTAGAAATAGTTTCAATTTCATCTGAGAAATTGTTCAAGTCTGTTATATCCTTTGACCATTTTTCAATTGAGAATGGCTTGATTTTTATAAATTAGAGTTACACTTATATATTTCTGAAATGAGGCTTCCTTGGTCAGAACTTTGAATGTAAAATATTTTCCTCTTTATTAAGCTTCCCTTCTAATCTTGTCTGCATTAGTTTTGTTTGTACAAAACTTTCAGTTTGGTATAACTGAAATTTTCTATTTTATGATCGTGTAATGAACTCTAGTCTTCTTTTGGTCATAAAGTCCTTCCCCTTCCACAGGTCTGAGAGGTAAAACTATCCTGTGTTCCCTTCAATTTATTAATACTCAATCTTGTGCCTGTAGGGTCATGAAGCCATTTTTACCTTCTTATTTGTGTACGGTGTTAAGTGTGGATCATGCTTAGTTTCGCCATATTGTTTCCAATTTTCCTTACAATTTTTATCAAAGAATAAGTCTTTATCCTGGTGCTGGGGTCTTTGGGTTTGTCAAAGACTAGGGTTGTTATACATGTGTTGACTGTTTTTATCCCTTGAATCCTATTCCACTGATCAACTAATTCATTCCTTAGCCAACAAATGGCTTCGGTAACTGCTGCCTATAATATAGTTTTAGATCTGGTACAGCAAGTCACCTCATTTGATTTTTTTCATTAATTCTTGAAATTCTTGGACCTTTTGTTTTTCCATAGTGAACTTTGTTGTTATTTCTAGGTCATTTAAATAGTTTTTTGGGAGTCTGACTGGTATAGCACAAAATAAATGGAGATTAGTTTAGGTATCATTGTCATCTTTATTATATTTGTCGCCCCATCCAAGAGCATTTGATATTTTTCCAGTTGGTTAGATCAAACTTAATTTGTGAAAAAGTGGTCTGTAATTTGCTCATAAAGTTTCTTGATTTTCCCTGGCAGATAGATTCCTAAATATTTTATAGTATTATCAGTAGTCACTTTAAGTCGTGAATCTCTTGTAACTCTGACCGTTTTACTCATTAGTGATATAAGAATGCTGATGACTTATGTGGGTTTATTTTTTATAACCAGCAACTTTAAGCCAGTAGGATTATTTCCAATAACTTTTAGTAGTAGAATCTTCGTGTTCTCTGGCATACCATCATGTCGTCAGCAAAGAGTGATAATTTTTGGTTTCATTGCCTATTCTTATTCCTTTAAATCTTCAGCTCTTATTGCCAAAGCTATGTTTCTAATACAGTTCTTAAATAGTAACAGTGATAGTGGGCAAATCTTGTTTCAATCCAGATCTTTATTGAAAAATGTATGCAGCTCACCTCATTACATAGATGCTTACTGATGGCTTTAAATAGATGCTGCTGATTATTTTAAGGAGAAGTCCATTTATCTTTGTACTTGTAAGTGTTTTAACAGGAATGATTTTTGTATTTTGTCGTAACGTTTTTCTGGGCAACCTATTGAGATGATCATGGTTTTTGTTAATTTGTTACAATACGGCCAATTATATTGATAAAAGTTTTCCTCAATATTGAACTTGTGCCCCATTCCTGGGGTATAAATCCTTCATCATAGTGTATTATCCTTGAGTACGATTTTCTGTAGTCTTTGCTAACACCTATTTAAGATTTTAGCATCAAGTATTCATTAGGGAGATTATTCATGATTTTTCTTCTGTTTTCAACCTGGCCTGGCTTCAAAGTATTTTCCATCTTCATGTTCAGGTCATAGAAGGAATTTGGTAGGACCATTCTCTATTTTATGAAACACCATATATAGCATTAAATAATTGTTCTTAAATGTTTGCAGAATTCACATGTAACCATCTGATCCTGGGGATTTTCTTAGGGAGTTGTTTAATCGCCCGTTCTATTTCTTGAAATGTAATTATTCAAGCAATTTACTCCTTCGCTGTTATCCGGAAGTTCATATTTTGGGAGTAGTCCATTTCACTCTTTTAGGTTATCAAATTTATTGTCATCATAAAGTTGAGCAAAATAACTCCTGCTATTTGACTTCTCATTGCGGAAAGTTCTCCTTTCATTTTTAGATTACTCATTTCATTTTCTCCTCCCTCCTTTTTTCAATCAGATTTTAAAGGCTTATCTATTTTATTGGCTTTTAAGAACCAAGTCTTGAAGTTTTATTAATTAGTTCATTAGTTATCATTTTTAATTTCTCCTTTAATTTTGTAATTTCTAAATTTGGCTTGATTGGGGGTTTTAATTTTAACTTTTAGTTTTAGTTGCAAGCCTCCAATTCAATAATCTTTTCTTCTGTTTTATTCAAGTAAGCCTCTATGATATAAAAATTCTCCTTTATTACCGCTTGGCTGCATCCCATGTACTTTTGTATGATGTCTTTACCTGTATTGGCTATCTTCGGAGGAAATTATTAATTGTATCTATAATTTGCTGCTCACCCTAAATCATTCTTAAGATGATTGTTTAGTTTCCAAATCACTTTTTGGCTCATTTTCCCAACTTTTTGTTAATAAATGTAGCCTAACAGACTGATGATCTTGAAAAGAAAGCATTTCGCTCGCTTTTGCATTTAATTTTTGAGGTCTTTGTGTCCTAATATATGGTCAGTTTTTGAATAGGTTCCGGAACCATGGAGAAGAGTATATTCTTTTCATTCCAATCATCTTCCACAGATCAACATACCTAATTTTTGGTGTAATATACTATTTACTTTTATTTTCTTCTTATTGTTTCAGGGTTTCATTGTCTAATTTGAGAGTGTGCGCCGAGATCCCACTGGTTGCCAGTTTTGTTGTTCATTTCTTCTGCAACTCTCACCTCCTTAGGGTGTTGATGCCATAATCTTCGTTGCATATATGTTTGATACGGATATCGCTTCAAGTTGTTATACAAATTTTTAAAGAGTGATATGAAGCTCTCCTCCTTTTATCTCTTTAATTAGATCACCTTGCTGGGCCGATCTCGAGATGGATGATACCCCTGCTTTTTTGACTTCACCTGAAAGCATGTACTAGCTTTGGCCCAGCCCCTACTCCCACTCCATCTCCCTGCTTTAAATGTTTTAAACATATTGTAGGGTTCTGACTTTGATCCAGTCTGCTATCTGCCCCTTTATGGGTGGGAGTTCATCCCATCTCTACTACTGTTAGAATTAACAACTGTATTTCCCACCATCCTATCAACTTAGATTGTGTTTTTTACTTTATTCTTGTGCCTCCAACCTCTTCCCTTATGTACCCCTCAAATTATTAATGCTAAATTTCTCCCTCCCTCCCTGCTGTGAGTCTTTCCCTTCCCTTATTATTGTCTTTTTTCTTTCCCATTTTCCTCTCTTTAATGAAAAGTGAGTATAGAGAATTCTCTCAAACAATGTCAATCATTTTTCTTTGAAATAACCTGTATTTTAGAGTAAGTATCTCTTCATACAATGTTCCTCCCTCTAGCCCCTCAGATACATAAGTTTCCTCGGCTCTTTTTGTGGGATGTGTTTCTATCCCTCTCCCACCTTATTCTTGCCATCATCCCTTTTCCATATCTACCTTTTTATGTTATATTAGTATGTAATTCAAATTATACATGTATCTTTGTAGTCACAATTTCACGTGAGTTAAGCTACCTTTTCTGCATCTCTGTCGTATGGTCTGAGACCCGGCACTTTCGGTCAGTTCTATTCTTTGTGTTCTGGAATCTACTGTTTCCATTAAATGTTCATTCCTCCCTGAAGAAAATTCTCAGCTTAGCTGGTACTTATTTGGCCGCAGCCCAAGTTCTTTTTGCCTTTTTAGAATACGGTATTCAGTCCTTCTGTCTTTTGGGTCGGAGGCATGTGATTTTAAGCATCCTACCAGGAAGCACCTTGATATTTAAATTGGCTTTTTGGCTGCTTGTAAATTTTTTTCCTTAATCTGACAGTTCTGAAATTTTTACCACAATGTTCCTTGGGTTTCTTATTTAGGTTTTTTCAGAGGTGTTCGATGAATTCTTCCAATGTCTATTATTCTCTTGATTCTGTTACATCTGGGCACCCTCTTTGATGTGATTTCAGAAATAGCACCCGGCTTTTTTGTTCATCATAGTTTTCAGAAAGTCCAATAATCCCTCGATTATCTCCTAGATCTATTTTCTTAAGTCTGTCGTTTTCGCAAACAGATAATCTTCATGGTTTTCTTTTCCCAGTTTGTCATTTTTTGTTTTTGCTTGACTGATTCTTGCTGTCTCAATGAACTGCCAGTTTCTCATTTGTTCAGTTCTAATTTCAAAGCAATTATTTTCTTCTTTATTAGCTTTTTTTACTTCTTTCTGTATATGTCCAATTGAGTTTTAAATGTATTGTTTTGGTTCAGAATTTTTTTTTCCTTTCCACTAATTTTTAGTGAATTATTTCTTTTCTTTTTCCAATTCACAGATCCTACTTTCTTGTGAGTTTCCTTTTATCTTTCGAATTACAAAATCACTTTCTTGTGAGTTCTTTGTCTTTCCACCACAGTCCTACTCTTCTAGTGAATCTTTATTTTCCTAATTCACAAATTTACCTTCCTGAGATTTTTTTACTTTTTTCCAATTATGGTTTCAGGAAAGCTGTTGCTCCTTGTAGTGCTCTCTTCCTTTCCCCTAGCTTCTCTCTTTCTAACTCTCTTTGAGCCCCTTTAATGGTCTCTTTTCATGAGAAAGCATCATGTAAAGAGGACAGTTCATATTTTTGCTAGTTTCGCTTTTGTCTCTTCAGGTTTGCTGACCTGCTCTTTTCGTGTATGAAGTCGTCAATCATTCTTTCATCTTTTATTCATGTTTAAAAGCCTTTAAAAGTAAGCCTCCCAGGCGGGGTGGGGTTACTAGCCTCTGCAGAGTTAGGGAGAGATGTAAACTCGGTTTTCGGCTCCGAGGTAGGTGGTTCTTGAGTGAGAGTTTTCCCTTCCCCAACAGAGGTGGATTCAGCACTGCCTGAGTTTGGCTTATGCCCAGTTACTGTGAGGGTTGCCGACCAGGCTAGGTGACTATAAGGGAATTGTAACCTGCCCAGGCCAGACTCTGTAGGACTGTGAGTATTAGCAGCCGGACCACAGAATTTTTTTCGATTCTTACTTTGGAACCTGCCCGGAACTCTGCCCCAGCATCTCTGCCTGACAAATCAACCCTGGGGAGAAAGCTCTATGGCCCCAAAGTCGAGCCCCACTGCACAGATTAAAGGGTAACCCAGTCAAAGTCTCCCTCCTGCCATGCAGGTGTTCGCAACTGCCCCAAGGAAAGCCCTGCATCAGGGTTGGGGCTGTGAGCTTGTGCTGAGATCTGTGCCACTCTCACCCTGAGTTCTCCTCTGAACCCACCTCTCCCAGTCTATGCTGTGATCCTCCCTAGCTCCCGAACAAACCTTTTGGCGAGACTGCAGATTTTCTGTCGGTGAGTTGTTATACTTCTTATCTTAATGTGAATTGTAGCAGTCAAGACTATTTTTGAGGCTCGACATAATATTGATAAAGAGGGTAAGAGAAGAGTTTAGAAAGTCATGTTTGCTTTCCTTCTGCCATCTTGGCTCCGCCCCCGTTTCTTCAATAAATTTAACTTTTTCCACTGCCCCTATGAATTTAGCCTTATTGCATTAGGATCTGACAAGAATACACTTAATAATCTTGAATGACTCTGGGAGTCCAGCTAGAGGAATAAGTAGGAAATCCTTATAACTCTCCTATGTTCACCTCCACAAAAAATCTGGGCACAGTACAATCATCAAAATGATCGGGAGAAGCAATCTGTGAGCCCAAGAAACTTGGAATATCAGTGAAATATAAGATAAAAGCGAGATAGTCCGTTGGGAAAGCAGCAGCAGCAGCAAGCTCCAGCCTGTAGTAGCCATAGGTAGAGCCTGATCACCAGTATGGTGGTATGGGCAATGTTGCAACACTAGGATTCCCCCAGATACCTCAGTATGGTCAGGGCAACGGAGAGACTGTAGCTTTGAGAACTGTCACATTCTTCAGTTTAGCCCCAGACAAACAGGCAGCCTCCAGAGGCCACTCCTCCTTTCAATGTAGCCTCCAAGTAAAGTAGACACCAGACCTTCAAGTGCCTAAAACAACAGGCAGCTGCCTGTGACTGGATCACCACATTCTTTGTATATGGGCTGGGCTTAGCCCCCCTGGGATCTGAGTACACACCAGACACCGCCACCAATAGCCGGGCCCTCAATCAGTACCAAGCAATTCAAGCCAGGAACCTATTGCTCGCAGAAAAGCTAAAAGATGAGTTACAAAAAGACCCCACAAAAAGAATATGAACATAGAAAGTTATTGTGGGGAGATCAAAATACAAACTCAGAAAAGGATAACAAAGTCAAAACATCCATAGGCAAAACCCCAAAGAAAAGTTAATTTCTTTTCCCAGATTTTTTTCTTCTACTTTTCCTTATATGATTTTTAAGTTCCTTTCTGAGTTTCGTTTAGAGTTTTTTCTTATGTTTGAAACCACTCCTTTTCTTAGGGCTGGGGTAGTGGCTGACACTGCTGGAGGCTCAGTGATCTGGGTACTGAGCCAGTGCCCCAGGTGTTTGTGTCTGCCCCATGCTGGAGGCTGCCGGAGAGTTTGCATTTTCCAGAAACTGCCTTTGTATGCCTGCTCTGCTTAGCAACCTTACAGGTTTTTCCAGATCTGGCCTGCTTGCCCAGGGCCACACCCTCCGAGCTATCATGGAGTCCGGTCTCGGAGGCCGCCAGTTTGCCTGGGGCTGCGCTGAAGCACGTGGCAGTTCTCAGAGCTGAAAGTGTACCTGTTCCCGGTTAAGCCAACATGTATGGGAATCCAGATGCTGGATCTCTGAGTCACACCAAAGATCTCCTGTGTTGGTTTGCTGAGGTGGAGCTGGTTGCTGGTTTGCTGGGATGCTTCCTTCTGACCATACCTCCTTTTTGACCATAAGTGAGACCTTCCTCAAATCTTCCAAGATTCTTCATCTCACACAGATTGATGGTTTCACTGTTATAGGGACTTGTATTATGTTGTGTGGAGGTGTGAATGTGGGAGAGTTAAAGTGATTTACTGTTGTCCCAATGTCTTTGATTGCCCGGAATTGAATGTTAACTTATTAAACACCCAAATAAACAAACCAAAAAACCTCTAATCTTTTCAGATAAAATTAACTACTGATACCAGAGTTTACAATTGCATCATTTCAACATCTCTAATCATTCTCTAATTCTCACCAAACGTACTTCATGGTTCCTTTTGGTCCTCTATTAGGTCTGATATTAGAGAGTTAGGATCAGAGAAAATAGGTTTAAATGTTTATAAATACTTCAAAATAAATACTTTTAAAAACAATCTTTGATTTCACTAGTGAGGATTCTCAGAATCAAGCTGTTTATCACTTATCACTAAGTAGTCAAAGGATAGCAAACAAACCTTCCCATGATATTACTGATATTGCTTCAGTAGTACCTGAGTCAAAAAGCCCATGCATCATCCAGCATACAATAAGCTCAGTACTTCAGAAAATTTGTGTTTTCATCAAAATGGATATTCCTTTTACTTGTGCAGCTCCTAACCAACCTGAATCTTAATCTGCCTTTGGGAGTTAATGGTGCTTCTTCAAATCAATTGGTGCTAGCTTTTTGATGATTAATTCTTCTTAACTCACAGTGTTTTGTATTTAAACAACAAAGTTCATGTTTGGAGACTTTCAAAAGTTTGTTAAAACATAAAATAGCTTGTTTCTAAGTTTCTCTTTAGATAAACTTTCAATAGTTACCTACAATGTAAGTTGACATGGAGATTATTTCTAATCATTTTCAAAGATGCTCCACTTTACTTCTAAGGCCAATAAACCCCCTGAATATCCTTAACTGTTTCACCCAAGAAATGTTGACGTGCTCTTTTTTTTTCTATTATGTACTCTAAATTTGACATTCCCTACTAAAATTGAAAGGGGACAAAAAAAAGCTCTTTTCTATCTTTTTGTATGGTCTTCAGTGCTACTTGTAATGTTGTGCTTGAACAATCAAAGTACTCCTTTCCATCACTATGTGTTTGTTCCACATATGTATTATTACTAAAGAATATAAGATGTTCTGCTATTGAAGCACATCCAGAAAAATATGATTGAATGTTAATATTGAATTTTTAAAGACAAATTGTTTATTTGCTCTTCTAGAACAACCCTTATGTTTGCTGTCAGTTTGAAACTCACACAAATGGTCAATATTCTTCTTCAACATAATGTTGATCACACTATCAAAGACAAAATGGGAAGGACAGCTGAGAATTACGCTAGTATCTCTAATTATCCTCTGTAAGTGCTAACATAATTCTAATTGACTTTACATAACTGCATCTAAAATAATTTTTCCTTCATAAAATTGAGAGTGAATCTGGCTTTCATAGTTGAATATTATAATAATTGTCCGGGAAATACCCTGGCAAACTCCAGCTCTTAAAACTGCTGCATACTTCAACATAGCCCCAAGAAAATGGGCAGCCTCTAGCAGACAGACCTCTACCTGTTTCATACTTAAGGGTACTAAGAAGAAATTGATCAAATGGCAAAATTATAACTGAACTTTAAAGTTCAGTAGAAAATAAGCAAGAGAAAGGATACAAGGTAGAGTCACAGAATCAGATTAGAATTTTCAGAATAATGAGAATAGTTGCCATTTAATAGTTTTTTTTTTAAGGTTGTCCAATGTTTTCTAAACATTTTAGTATTTCATCTTCACAAAAAATTATATCATTTAATAATAATGCACATTTATAGAAACTGTAGTTTTTTGTGTTTTTGTTTCTATTTTAAACTCTTGCTTACTCCTCTCAAATGTAAGATTAATTGTAAGTTAGTTTTAGGTAAAATCACATTATGTCTTGGATGCATTCACATGAGCACTAATTAAAAAGAATCACAAATGTTAATAGTCAATATTAGAATTCACAGAGAGTTTGCAGGATGCTCAATTTGGAGTCAGGAGATCTGGGGAAAGATCATACCTCTCACACCCTGTGTGACCTTGGACAAGTGTAACCTTTACGGGATGCAGTTATTTAATTGATAAAATAGCGAGAATAGAATTAATGACCTAATACTACAATTCTATAATACTGATTCTGAAGATGTTTATTGCATCTAGTCTGAATGATTAATTTTGTTCTACCAGACCTTTATTAAACAATAAAAAAATTGTGAATAATCTGATTATGATTTGAGATATACATAGCCTTGTCACATATAATTTTTATCTTGATTGATGTAGACCTATTATGTATTATTTTTTATTTTAGATTTATTTATCTCAAACAAATTGAACAATATACACACTTTCAACTCCAAGTCAGCAATTTTGAGAAGGCTTCGGATACCAGATTTGTTTTGGGTACATCTTCCATGGATAAAAAAGGTAGAATTGATTGATCCAAATAAATAATCTAAAAAATAATGTAGAACAATTTTAAATTGTATGTTTCTATTTTTCTATTTCCATTTTTATATTTAAAAGCATAGAATCGATTATTCTTGGTTATCTAATTACTACATACATACCTACTATCCTGAAATGACAAAAACAGTGTTTGTGTTATAATTTTTCGCTTTATCAAAAAAAAAATTAGGTAGACTACACTCTCATTTTTTTCTTAGAGCTTTTTATTTACAAAATATTTGCATGGGTAATTTTTCAACATTTACCTTTGCAAAACCTTCTGTGACAACTTTTCCCCTCCTTCCCCTCGACCCCTCCCCCATGTGGCAGGTAGTCCAATATAAGTTAAATATGTTAAAGTATATGTTTGTGATGACTGAGTTAGCACCCTGGATACTTTAGAATCATCAGCCAGAGTTCGATCAAGCAAAGTCTTTTGGATCTTTATTCTTTGGGAGGAATTGTACCCAAAATATGAAGTGAGTGGAATTGGAGACAACCTGCCAGGAGTCACTCTGGCTTCATTCAATCCTCCAACCTCCACCTCAATCTCCTATACAACAGATCAAGCCTGCAGAGTAGTGGGTAGGTCATTCTTCTCCAAGCTTATACTACTAGTCGTCCGAATTGGTTAGCCTTGGCAGCTGGATCTCACAGCATCAACTCAGATTCAACCCATTACATATGTTAAATTCAATATATGTATACATATTTATACCATTATCTTTCTGCATAAAGAAAACCAGATCTATAAAGAAAAAAAAAACTTAAGAAGGAAAACAAAAATGCAAGCAAATAGCAGAAAATACACTCTCAATTTTCTGATTTCTATATTATTCTAAATATGTTTCTCCAAATTATATGAAAACTTTTTAAACACTTTAAATGTTATAGCTTCATAAAATTGTTTATTTCTTATTGTTAAATGTGGGGAAAATAAATAATGCACCTTCCCTATGATCCAATATAGATAAAAAGATAGTTAGAGAGATAGATAGATCGATTGATCAAACAGCAGAAAAGCATTTCTTTGGGAACTCTGAAAATTGCTTATCCAAGCTCTGGAAATGCATTTTAAATGTTTTCAAAATTTTATAATGTTCATAAAGTTTTCCCTTATCACAAACTAATGATAATGAAAAAGTCATAAGAATTAAGGAGACCAGGAAACAAGAGCGCAGGTTTGAAAGGTAATGCCTGTGATCCTGCATCTTCTGCAGATACCATGCCTGCTCCAAACAGTTCCAACTTGACCTCGGGAAACTTACAGTCTCTCCCGTCCAGTAAATTAACTCTAGAAGAGTGAGACATTTTCTTTTTTTCTTTTTAATTTTTATTTAATAGCTCTTTATTTACAGGTTATATGCATGGTAACTCTTACAGCATTAACAGTTGCCAAAACCTCTTGTTCCAGTTTTTCACCTCTTACCTCCTACCCCCTCCCCCAGATGGCAGGATAACCAGTAGATGTTAAATATATTAAAATATAAATTAGATACACAATAAGTATACATGACCAAACTGTTATTTTGTTGTACAAAAGAATCAGACTCTGAAATATTGTACAATTAGCCAGAAGGAAATCAAAAGTGCAGAGGGCATAAATATAGGGTTTTAAATTAATGTAATGGTTTTAGTCATCTCCCCCAGAGTTCTTTCTCCGGGGTGGAAGTTAATTCAGTTCATTACTGCACCATTGAAATGATTTCTGTTGATCTCATTGCTGTGATGGCCAGGTCCATCGTGAACTGGTCATCATATAGTATTGTTGTTGAAGTATATAATGATCTCCTGGTCCTGCTATTTCACTCAGCATCGTTCGTGTAAGCTCCCAGGCCTTCTGAAATCATCCTGTTGGTCATTTCACAGAACAATAATATTCCATAATATTCATATACCACAATTTATTTCAGCTATCTAAACTGATGGGCACCATTCAGTTTCCAGTTTCTAGCCATCATAAAAAGGGCTGCTACAAACATTTGTGCCCATACAGGTCCCTTTCTTCCTTCTTTTTATAATCTCTTTGGGATATAAGCCCAGTAGTAACACTGCTGGATCAAAGGTATGCACAGGCAACTTTTTGAGCAGTTCCAAAACTACCCTCCAGAATGGTTGATTCGTTCACAACCACACCAACAATGCATCAATATCCCAGTTTTCCTCATCCTCCAACAATATCATATTTTTCCTGTCATCTTAGCCAATCTGGACAGGTGTGTGGTATCTTGGGAGTTGTCTTAATTTGCATTTCTAATTAATAATGACTTGAGCATTCATATGACTAGAAATAGCTTCAATTTCTTCATCTGAGAATTGTCTGTTCATGTCCTTTGGACCCGTTTTTCAATTGGAGAATGGCTTGATTTTTATAAATTAGAGCAATTCTCTATATATTTTGGAATGAAAATTTTATCAGAACCTTGACTGTAAAAATATTTTCCCAGTTTATTGCTTTACTTCTAATCTTGTCTCTATTACTAGTAGGGTGAGCATTTTCTGATTGAACTTTATCCCACTAGCTGTCATTTGAAAAATTAACGATAGCAGCGCTAGTGGAACAGTGGATAGAGCACCAGGCCTTGAAGTCAGAGTGACCTGAATTTGAATTTGGTCTCAGGCACTGCTTAGATGTGTGACCCTGGGCAAGTCACTTAACCCCACCACTTCAGGAAAACAAATAATGAGATAGGCTTGTAATAAACTATCTCACGAGTAAGATTTTTTAAAAATGAACTTATCCATTATCATGAGAAAAATAGATATTCTGGTGATTCCTACTTGACGAGATGAAAGCAGAAAGCTTAGATGCACTTCCTTTACAGGAAAGAGCGTGATCGTAAACACTTTTAACTAATGAGCAGCATATTATATATATCACAAATAGATGAGTTATGTAAACCTTTCCACATACAAGAAATGAGAATTTACAATGGCAGAAAAGCAGTAGGCTTAATTTTGGCATATCATACCACCACCTAAAATGGCATTTCTCCCAAAGATTTTTCAACTTTCTCTTACTAGTCAGTGAAAATTAATCCTCACTTTTTCCATATTTTATTAATTTATAAAATAGAACTTCTAGCTACAACATGAAATTGTTGGCAAATTTCAAAATTAATTTTTATTAAAAAAGTTTTTGAAAAAAGGCCTTTTAAAATTTTTTAAAAAATCCCTAGAAATTAATTTTTACATGGGTTAAATAATAAACATTTAAAAAAGTTTTTAAAAATTAAAATAATTCACTTAAGGAGGTATTTAGAATAAACAAGAAAAAATGTTATAAAGCCTAAAAACAATTAAATATTAAGTAAACCTAAAAAAGGAGAATTTGTTTGTATAAAATAAATAGAAAAAAACTTGGGAAAAATATTGGGTTCTTAAAAGATTTATCATTATTGGAAATTTTAATTTTATTTTAATTTTTTGTTCCAACTTATTTTCATTCAACCAAAATTGGTAAAATTCATTATTTGATAAAGGTGTAGTAATAATACCTGGTGGATCTCCAATTGGGATTTGAACTTAAGGAAGTAACTTGGACCTGTCACCTAAACTTCAAATCTTCATTGTTTTGAGGCAAAGCTTAGAAAAAGAAAAGGAGGGAAATTTTTTCCCTTTGTATATAAAGTTTTTTAAAAATTACATTTTAAATCCGAACTTTTATCATGAAGAATGAGTATGCTAGGTTTGGTACCGGGGTTTGGAAACCTTTTTAAAACATCTTTTTTTTTGTCATTAATTTTTAATTCTTTTGTAGATCTTAATTGTGAATAACCCCAATTTTTGTTCAAAACCCTAAATTTATTAGTTTTCTGGTGCTTTGACAAATTATTATATTCTCGGATTGGACCATCCCTTTGTTTATTTTTTGTTGGTGAATTTGATATTTTAATTCAGGATTATAAGGAAAGACCAAACCATCCATAACATTTAATTTCAAAAGTTCTTTTTATTCTTTCTCTGCTCTCTGAAAATAGATATTCAATTTGCTTTTTTGCACAACCATAATTTTAAATGTGTAATTTCATCTTCCTATATAAGTCATCATGATTAATACCATGAGCAACTGAATGACAAATGCAATAAATAAAAAAATGAGTCAGTGCTGTAGTATAGATAAGAGAAGGCAGACGGATCCTTGTGGTTAGCCCAAAAGAGGATAATTTGGTTTTCATTGGCCTATTTCTTAATTCCTTTAATCTTTTCAGTTTCTTATTGTTATAGCTAGGTTTTAACACAATATTAAATAGTAAGGTGATAGTGGGAACTCCTTTTCACCCAGAATCTTATTGGGAATGGTTGGTTTTTCCCATTAATTGATGTTTACCGATGGTTTTTTAAAAGATGTTGCTGATTTTTGGGAAAAGGTCCATTTATTCCCATACCTCCGGTTTTTTAATAGAATGGATGTTTGATTTACCAAATGCTTTTTCTTATCTATTGAATGATCATATGGTTTTTGTTAATTTGGTTATTAACAGGTCAAAGGCTGATAGTTTTTCCTAATTTGAACCAGCCCCTGATTCCCGGTATAAATCCTACTTGATCATAGGTATTATCTTGGAGATGATTTTCGGTCTTTTTTATCTTATTTAAGATTTTAGCACCAATTATTCATTAGAGATTGGTCTATAATTTTTCTTTCTTTTTTCAGCCTTGGTTTAGGGGTTCGGACCACAGGCCATAGAAGGGAATTTTGGTAGGACCTTCATTCTCATTTTATGAAATAATTTATAAAGAATTGGGGCCAATTGTTCTTTTAAATGTTTGGTAAAATTCCCACATGTAAACCCGGTTTTTTTTAAGGGAGTTTTTAATTTCCCTGTTCTATTTTCTTTTTCTGAAATGGACTATTCAAGAATTTACTTTCCTCCTCTGTTAGTCTAAAGTCTGTATTTTTGGAGGTAGTCAACCATTTTTATTTTAGGTTATCAAATTTATTGGCATAAATTTGAGCAAAAATAACTCCATTATTTTTAATTTCCTTCATTGGGGAAAGTTCTCCTTTTCATTTTTAAGACTAAACTAATTTCATTTTCCTGCCTCCTTTTTCAATCAGATTTACCAAAAGTTTTATTTTTTGGCTTTTTTCATAGAAACCAACCCCAGTTTTATTAATTAGTTAATAGTTTTCTTTTTCAATATTTTTTAATTTCTCCTTTTAATTTTAGAATTTCCAATTTAGTATTTGATTGGGGGTTTTAATTTGGTCCTTTTTTAGTTTTTTAGTTGCAAAGCCCAATTCATTAATCTTTTTTCTTTTCCGTTTTATTCAAGTAAGCCCCTAAGGATATAAAAATTTCTTAATAACCGGTTTTCCACATCCCACCAAAATTTTGGTATGATGTCTCATCATTGTAATTATCTTTATGAAATTATTAATTGGTATCTATAATTTGTTGCTTCACCCAATCATTCTTTAAGATGAGATTGTTTGTTTCCAATTACTTTTTTGGTCTTTCCTAACTTTTTTCAATGTAGTTTTTATTGCATCATGATCTGAAAAAGAAAGATTTACTATTTCTGCTTTCTGCATTTAATTTTTGAGGTCTTGCCCTAATATATGGTCAATTTTTAAATAGGTTCCATGAACTGCTGAGGGCTTTTTTTTTGGAAAATTTTTCCTTTTCTTCAATTTCTTTCCATTTTAAAATTTTCCCTTCCAGGGATTTCCCAACCTTTAACCCTTAGGGTTTCTTTTTCAATATTTTTTTCTTTTTATTTTTTACTTTTTTTTTTAATTTTTTCTTTTTTTCTTAAATTTCTTTTTTGTTTATTTATTTTTAGGCCCGAAAATTTTCTTGGAAAAAGAGGGTTTGCACCAGGATCTTCCTTTTTAAAAATTTAATTGCTAAATTTTTTTGTCCTAATTTCCGCAAATTTCACTTATTTGCCCCCAACCCCTTTTTGGTTGTTTTTGGTCCGGGATATTGGTTTTGTTTTTCCTTTCCTTTGGCAAAGTTTTTGCTTTTTAATTTTTTTTCTTTTTGCTGATTGAGAAAATTTTTTTTTGGAAAAGGTTAACCATTTTTTTTTGGGCCAATTTTAAGGTATTTGGCAAATGTTTTCCATTTTTTTTGATTGTGGTTTTTTTTTTGGGGAGTTTTTTATTTCTTTTCAATTTGTTTTTGGCCATTTTTCCCAATTTGCTTTTTTTTATTTTGTAAATCTTTTTTTTTTTTTTGGTATTTAAAAAAGGAATTTATTTTTATTTTTTTTCTTTTGAGTTTTTTTCCTTAGATTTTTCTTTTTTTTTGTTTTTTGGGCGGAAAATTTTTTTTAAAAAAATGTTTTTATTTTTTCTTTTGGAAATTTGTGGGGCGTTAACCGGTTTATTTAAATTTTTGGTTTTTATTTTGTTGTGGTTTTTTTTAATATTTTTCCCACCTTTTTTTTGGCCTATTCCCTTTTTTATTTTTTTTTAAAGGTTGGCCTAATGGTTTGGTATTTTTTTTTCTTTAAAATTTGATTGTTTTTAACCTTTTTTGGGGTTTTTTTAGGTTTTTTTTTTAAGGTTTTGGGGTTTTTTCAGCTTCTTTTTATTTTTTTATTTTGTTCCATTTGGGTGTTTTTTAGTGGGGTAGTTTTTATTTTTTTTTTTTTGGAATAAAGGTTTTCCTTTAATTTTGGGAGGTTTTGGTGATTTGGGCCCTTTTTAAAAGGTTTTTGGCCGGTTTGTAAAATTTTTTTTTTTTTTCTAAATTTGTTTCCTTTTTTTGGGTTTTCCGAATTTGGTTTTTGCCGTTTTCCTTTGAATTTTGGGTTTTCTTTTGGTTTGTTTTCTTTTAAAAATTTGTTTTTTGCAAGGGCCCTTTTTTAGTTTGGGCTTGGGAATTTTTTTTGGTTTGTGGGTTTTTCGGTTTTAACTTTTTTTTTTTGTCTTTTTTTTTTTTCTTGGCGATTTTCTTTTGCTGTTTAATTTGTTTTTTTCTAATTTGGCAAAGGCTTTTTTTGGTTTTTTTTTATTTAGGGCTTTTATTTTTTCTTTTTTCCACCTGGGTTTTAAAGATTGTTTTTTTGTGGGGTTTTTTCTTTTCTTTAATTTTTTTTTTTTTGGAAATTTTTTTTAATTGGTTTTTTCTTTGTGCAAGGTTTTTTTGTTTTTTCCCCTTTCCTTTCGATTTCTTTTTTTTTTTTTTCATTTGGAGTTTTTTTTTTTTTTGCTTTGGTTTTTTTAGGGTTTTTCCCAATTTACTTGAATTTTTTGGTTTAAGGTTTGGAAAGATAAATTTGATTTTTGTTTTGAGGTTTTAAGGTTTGGCCGGAAAGTTTTTTCTTTGGCTGGTGGTGTTTTTTTCTTCTTTTATTCTGTTTTAAAGCCTTTTAGGGTTGCTGGGGGTTTGAGAGCGGGGGATGTTAAACCGTTTTGGGGTTTGGAGGTTTGGGGCCGGTGGTTTTTAAAGGGTTGCAGCTTGGCCATTTTGGGGGCTGGAATTTTGGGTTTGGTTTTCCGTTGGTGGGGCCGGGGTAAAGTTTTGCCCGGTTTGGAGTTTTGGGCTGTGAGATTGGAGGCCCAAAGGAAATTCCCCGGTTTGTGGGATTGGCAAATGGTTTTGGTAAAGTTTTGGGGCCCTGTGGTTGGGGTTGTTTGGAAAGTGGATTTTGGGGCGGGGAAAGCCTTCTTTCGTGCTTTTTCGGTTTGGTTGAATTTCCCGGGTTTTGGTTAAATTTTGGGAGATGGATTTTTTTTTGGGGTAGTTGTTTTCTTTTATTTTTCGAATTGTAAAGAAGGGATTATTTTTTTGGGTTTTGATTCAATAAAGAGGGTAAGAGAAGGAGTTAGGGAAATGTGTGTTTTCCGCCATTTTGGCCCCAGAAAAAATTATTCCAATTAAAGAGAAAGGAAGGAAAGTATAAGACAGGCAAAGAAGAAATAGGGTACTGGGTTAGTGGGGATTCCCATCCCGTCCTTCAGAATTAGATAAATCAAAACCACCAAACAAATAAGAAAGAAGTTAAAGAGGTTAAAAAAGGTATTAGAAAAATTAGGTATTAAGATTTTTGGAAAAAATTGAATGGGAAAGAAAATATATTTTTCTCAGGAGTTTTATGGAATTTAAAAAGAATTTTGGCTTTTAGAATAAATACTTTAAAATTAAATGAGGATTGCAGAAATAATAAATGCTTTTTTTTCAAATCAAACAATGCAAAAAATTATTCAAAAAAAGGGGAGTAAAAGACCAAAAGTATTTTGAAATTAAATAATTTATTCCTTAAAATATTGGGGAAAAGCGTTATAATAAAATTAATAATTTTACTTAAGACAATTGGACAAGATGAGACATTCAAAATTTGTGGATGCAGCCAAAGTTGTAATAAGGGAAATTTTTTATATTCCTTAGAGGCTTTTGAATAAAAAGGAGAAAGAGAAGATTAATGAAATTGTGTTGAATTTTAAAAGTAGAAAGACCAAATTAAGCCTCCAAAAATACCAAATTGGAAAATTTAAAATTAAAAGGAGAAATTAATAATATTGGAAAGTTAAAAAAAGTTATTGAACCAAAAAATAAAAAAATTAAGAGTTGGTTTTATGAAAAAACCAATAAAATAGATAAGCCTTGGCAAACCTGATTAGAAAAGGAGTGAGGGAAAATCAAATTTGGTTTTAAAATGAAAAGTGAGAATTTCTAATGAAGAGGAAATTGGAGAAATAATGAGTTACTTTTGCCCAACTTTTATGGCCAATAAATTTGATAAATTTAATGCAATGGTTGAATACCTAAAAATATAGGTTTTAGATTAAAGAGGAGGAAGTAATTGTTTAAATAGTCCTTTTCAGAAAAATGAAATAAAAAAATTATTAATCAATTCCCCAAGAAAAAAATCCCCAGGACCATATGGATTTAATGTGAATTTACCAAAATTTAAAGAAATACCCCTAATGCTGTATGTTATTTGAAAAAATAGGGGAAGGAGGGTCCACCAAATTTATTTTATGACACAGACATGATACTGATACCTAAACCAGATATGTTTAAAAAATGGAAAGAAAATTACAGGCTCATTCTCCCAAGAATAATTTGATGCTAAAATTTAATAACAATTTAGCAAAAGATACAGAAAATCATCCCCAGGATAATACACCATGATCAAGTAGGTATTTATACCGAATTTGGAGGGTTGGTTCAATATTAGGAAACTATCACTTTAAATTGGCCTATTAATAACCAAATTAACAAAAACCATATGATCATCTCCAAAGATACAGAAAAAGCATTTGATAAATCCAACATCCATTCCTTATTAAAAACACTTTGAGTTTATGGAATAAAATGGACCTTTTTGTAGAATCTATTAAAAACCAACAGTAAGAATTATATGCAACCATTCCTAATAAGATTAGAGGAAAAAAGTTGCCCAATATTACCAATTACTATTCAATATTATAATTAGGAAATACTAGCTTCAGAATAAGAGTTGAGAAAGAGATTAAGGAATTAGAGTAGGGAATGAGGAAACACAAATTATTGCTCTTTGCTGATGACATGATGGTATACTTAGAGAACCCCAGAGATTCTACTAAAAAGTTGTTAGAAATAATCTATACCTTTAGCAAAGTTGCAAGATACAAAATAAACCCACATAAGACATCAGCTTTCCTATATATCACTAACAAAGTCCAACAGTTAGTTACAAAGAGAAATTCCATTTAAAGTAACTACTGATAATACAAAATATTTAGGAATCTATCTGCCAAGGGAAAATCAGAAACTTTATAAGCAAAATTACAAAACACTTTCCACACAAATTAAGTCTGATCTAACCAAGTGGAAAAATATTAAATGCTCTTGGATAGGTCACAAAATAATAATAAAGATGACAAATACTCCAAACTAATCTTATTTATTTAGGGCTAACCAATCAGATTCAAAACAAACCTATTTCAAAATAACCTAGAAAAGTAACAAAAGTTCATATGGAAAACAAAAGTTCAAGAATTTCCAAGGGAATTAATGAAAAAAAATCAAAGGAAATTCCTAAGTAAAAAGATCTAAAAATTATATTATAAAAGAAAGCGCCAAAACCATTTTGGTACTGGCTTTAAGACATAGAGAAGTGTTGGATCAGTGGAATGTTAGGGTTCAAAGGACAAAATAAATAATTTTAAATTCTAGTGTTTGACAAAAAACCCAAAGATCCCAGCTTTTGGGATAAAAACTCACTGTTTGACAAAAATTGCTGGGAAAATAAATAGGAAATTAGTATGGCAGAAAATAGGCATTGACCCATGTACACCAAGATAAGGTCAAAATGGGTTCATGACCTAAGCATAAAGAATGTGATTTTAAATAAATTAGAGGAACATAGGATAGTTTTCCTCTCAGACCAGTTTTCCTCAGACGTGGAAGAGGAAGGAATTGATGACCAAAGAAGACTGGAGATCATTACTGATCACAAAATAGAAAAGTTTTTGTACAAACAAAACTATTACAGACTAGAAGGAAGCAATAAACTGGGACAACATTTTTACAGGCAAAGGTTCTGATAAAAGGGCTCATTTCCAAAAATATATAGAGAACCTTAATTTGTAATTTATAAGAAATCCAGCCATTCTAATTGATAAAATAATTTTGGGATATGAACAAGACCCTTTTCAGTTGAAGAAATTAAAACCATTTCTTAGCCAATGAAAAAAAATGCTCTAAGTCAATTAATAGAAATGCAAATTAAGATAATTTGGAGATACCACTACACACCCGTCGATTGTCTAGAAAAGGGATTGGCTAAACAGGAAAAAATAATTGGAATGCTGGAGGGGATGGGGAAAAAGGGACACTAGACATTTTAATTGTAAATATCCAGCCATTTGGACAACAATTTGGAACTATGCTCAAAAAGCTATCAAACCTGCATATTTTGGATCCAGAGTGTTACTACTGGGCTTATATCCCAAAGAATTTTTAAAGAAAGGAAAGGGTCCTTGTATAAAGTAAGAATGTTTGTGGCAGCCCTTTTGAAATGGCCCAAATAAACTGAAGGGGATGCCCATCAATTGGGAATAGTTGAAAAATTGTGGCATATGAATATTATTGAAATATTATTGTTCAGGCAAAAATGACCCAAAAGGATGATTTCAGAAAGGCCCTTCAAGAATAGAACTGATGCTTGAAATGGAAAGAGAAAAGAAGATCAATTATATACCAACAACAATACCATATGATGATCAATTCCTGATGGACCCGGACTGCTCCAGCAATGAGATGAACCAAACGTTCCAATGGAGGAAGAATGAATTGAACAGTTACACCCCAGCAAAGAACCTGGGAGATGACTAAGAACCATTACATAGAATTCTCAATCCCTCTATTTTTGCCCGCCTGAATTTTTGATTTCCCTTCACAGGCTAATTGTACACTATTTTGGAGTCTGATTCTTTTCGTACAGCAAAATAACTGTTTGGACATTATACTTATTTTGTATTTAATTTATACTTTAACATATTTAACATGTATTGATCAACCTGCCATTTGGGGGGGGGGAGGGGAAGGAGGGGAAAAATTGGAACAAAAGGTTTGGCAATTGTCAATGCTATAACCCATGCATAGAACTTCTAAATAAAAAGCTATAGAAAAATATAAATAAAGTAAAGGAATTCTATTAGACAATTTCTAAGTCTTCTAATTCTAAATTATATAATTCTATGAAATCATTTTTAATTTGATAAGCAGTGATTATTTATTATATGATATTAATGTTTTAAAACTTAATATTTTGTGTATTTAAACCATCATCATTTTTAAAACAAATTAATGGGGTTGCAACTTGTCTGTCTTTTCTGTCCACATTAAAGAAATGTACAGTTCTTAAGTGAATATGAAATACTTGCAAAACTAATTCTGTGTGTTCAAGACATTTTAAAGGAATGTCATTTTGGGGGGTGGAGAAGACAATAAAATAAAATGTTCTCTATCATCAAAGTTCATAGCTAAAGTGAGCAATATTTACTTGGACTGGTTAAACTGATTTTACCTTTTCTCAATAATACTAATATCAAAAAGTTGCTTTGTATCAACCTCATTTCATATATATATATATATATATGCATATAACATATGCATATCTCCATATTAAAATGATAATTTATATCCCTGATAACATAAAATTATGATATGTGTTATAAATTCTCTAGAAATTAAATTTTATTCAATGTTGTTTTGGACTGAAGTGTATTTTAGGTTATTTAAGTTTTTTGATAATTGGTAATTTATATATATATATATATATATATATGTATGTATATACTTGTGGTACTTCATTACTTACATATATTTCATTAAAATCATTCATTACTCATGGAATGGGAAAACATATGTTTTCTAGCAAAGATAAAGTCTCTTAAATTTATCAGTATTTCACATCCCCATGATCATGGGAAGAAAAAGAAATCATTTTACTTGTATTGATTGGGCAAATTGCTTTTCACTTTTTGCTCTGCTCTTTCTGTAGTAGCACATAATGACTTTCTTTGTACAACAGCAGTTATGATTAGCTATGTTTTTAAGTATTATTTTATAAGGAACACAATTGGAAGTAAATAAAGAGAACCATATCATAAGTAGTGGGTTAATTGAATGGATGGTGATTATGTGTTTTTGAAGAGAAATCCCAGTTGGCAGATTGGCATATAAACTTTGGAAATAAGGAAGTTAAGCACAGTTAGTAAGAGAAAATCAGCTGACTCTACCTCATTAAGTTTTAATAATGTACTTTTAGTAAATGGACTTTAATAATTAGTAGTTTAAAATATAATTTAGTAAATCAAATAAACTGTACTAGCAATTCCTATATTCCTTTTAGAATAGAGTTGCTTATCTTCACTTTTTTTTTTTCTGATTTCATTGTTTCATGTTTTATCTCTTTTATACCTATTCCCAAAGGGATATAAAAATGCAGGAAACTCCAGTGCAGACATCAGGAACAAGAATTTCAGGGAAACAACCAAATTAACATGTTTGTCAAAGAATAATTAAATTACTAAAGATTTTGCTTTAGTTTCAATTTTATTTTGGGTGTTGTCTGACTCTTTTTGTTTAGCATAAATGTTACATAGAACAAAATAAGACAGGATCCACTATATTGATATTTTCTCTCTGGCATGCCATTAAAAAATTGTGTACAGTTTTTGAACTTGAGAAGCTTTGAACATTTTGTTAAAAATGATTTAAAGATGGTTTCAGGGGGAAGGTGGTAGATGAATCTGTTTAGCATTTCTAGTATATTTTTTATCTAAAATGTAAAGATTTTGTTTGAAATTCTTACTGTTATAACTATTTTGTAGTGTAGTCTTTCTGTATTATTCCTTATTGGATTGAACTAATTCTATTCATGTTTATATTGATATTATGTTCATTAATTATCATATTCCTATTATAAGTACACTCCATGTTATACATAAAAAGATAAACTAATAAGATAGTTTTGCAGACTGTCTTAGTTCATTTGCCTGTGTCCAGTTCAGCTTAATCTCTTATGTGCTACAAAAAGGGGAGGAATATCAACCTGCCACTTCTTGGATCTTGATTCAATTTTCAATGTGTCCTTATAATTGCCAACTATGTGGAAGTTTTGTTGCATTCATTCTGTATTGCTAGTTGAGTACATTCTAGTTAAAAAAAAATACTGTGATCCTAAAACATGGAACTTAAGCTGCTTCTGATCCTGTCCCACAAGAAAGCCTGGAGAGGTAGTAATGTAGAAGCCCACAAACCATGATTTTTCTACTTTGCTTTATTATGTAAATTTTTCTTTACCACATAATTTAACACTTCCTCTTGGAATCATGTTTGTGGTATGAAATAAAACTAGAGACAATGTGCCACTAGCTTTAAAGGGCTTAGAACTTTATCCTTTTAAAAATTAATACAGTAAAAGTATTTCCTGACCAAAACTAACCAGGGAGAAGCACCTATACCTTTAGTTTGAATTGAGCCGACCTTTCCGGCCCCCACCCTTTGGAACCCTAAGCATACCATTTTATTCTGCACAATATGGCATAACATTTTTAGTTTACTTATGTTCAGATGGGGAGGAAAAATGTAAGAGTCATATTTTTTACTCATATAATCATTACTATGTACTCAATATGTATTATGCTCTATATTGAAGTCTAAATTCCAAAATACATCAGGGGGTACAGGGGAATTTTTAGCTTGAGTAGACACAATGAATCCTCTTGTAGGTCCTAACCAGTTGGAAAATGTAGATAAAAGCTGACCTTTACAGTAAGAAGTCATGGGTTTAAAACCCACTTCTAATACATACTAGTTGGTTGACTCCACACAGGCTGCTTAACCTCTCAAGTGTCTCAGGTTACCAATTCACTTAGAATACAATTTGCAGACAAATTGCCTCTCTTATCAGTGAATGTCATTTTTATCACTGATTTTTATACAAATGAAATCTCATATTTAATTAAACATAACTAGTTCAAAAGAAATCTGACAGCATCTTATTGGATGGATTGGAGAAAGTAAATTTTGGACAGTGGTTATGAATCAAATAATAAAATAATATACTCAGTGAAATCAACAACAACAAAAAAAGCTAATGATCTCTTAGTTTCTTCTCTTATACTGATGTGATGGCTGATGCGGGGGGGGGGGGCAGGGGAGGGAGTGCTTATTTCACTGCCCACATGAATATCTTTGTTTTGCTGGAGAAGGTGAGAATAAATAATAGATGTGCATTGTACATCATAAATTTTATTTTTGTTGTTAGCTTCTCTCCTCAAGAAAGCTTGAAAAGGGAATTTATTTTGTTTTGCAATTCATTGGCCCTTTTTAGGAATTGTAGAAGTCTAGACAAGATACATTATTTTGGAACTCTTTCTTATTGAGAAGAACTAAAAATGTAATGTCATACTAAACAGGACAGTCTGGATTTGCCCTCATATACAGAATGCACCAAACAGGCCATGCCATGTCATGCTGAAGGTGGCAATGCTCATCTCCAAATATTCCATTTGTGAGGACTGTAGTGAGAAAAATGAATGTGGTCTTTCTCAATCTACTCACATAAAAAGCTGAGATTAATCATGTTATGGCAGTTTGTTCCTTCTTGTTCCTTCCACAATATCTACTAGAGAGATGCTGTCAGTGTGAAGCAGCCTGCTCATGCAAAGTTAATGTAACCAAATCAGTAATAGATAGCTAATATTTTAAGACCACCTCTTTTACTTAAAGACATTTATCTATAGCATAATTCTGTTTAAATCATATTGTCATTGCTCAAAAAAAAAACATTGTAGAAATGCTCTAAAATTTTCATATTAATGTCATGTTTTAATATTTGTTTTTATTGTATTTTAGTTATATCAGAAGAAAATTCTTCAGAAGCCTCCATAGAAAGGTAGGCTTTACAGCAAGTTAACATTTCTTTTAGTTAATCTTCATGATCCAGTCTTCAACAAGTTTTTCAATTCAAAGTAAAGCAGACTCTTCATGCCACTAAAAGATATATCTTCAATTTAACCAATTCCCATATTTTATCTTCATTATCTTCATTACCTAAAAAATTAGGTTTACTTAACCTTATTAATTAAAATTTTTATATTTGGTTTTAAATTTTGATTTAATTTCTTTCCTTATCTCCAAAACAATTCAAAAAAACCAATATGTTAAATTATGCAAAATTTTCCATTTTGGTCAAGTTGTGAAAGAAACTTTTCTTTTTCCAATTCTTTGAAAAATTAAAAACTCCCAAAAAATTTTTAAGTTTTAAAGATTTTGAGTTTAAAACCCCTTTTAACAAATTAAGAAACCACATTGTTTTCCTTTTCCTTCTGGAAAGGAAATGGGATTTTTTCTTCAAATAAAACCCTTTCAAGAAAATTGTAAATGATTTTACAAAACCTTGAAATTAACAAAGTTCCCTTTAATTTTTTTTCCAAACTTAATATTATTTTTATCTGGAAACAAATTTTTACTTTTTTCCAAAAACTTTTTTGTTTTGGTTTTTTTTTCTGAGAATTTTCCTTTTGTTTTTTTTTTTTTGAGAGCCCTTAATATTTTTTCAGAGAACTTTTTTTGAAACTTTTTTTTTTTTACAATTACTATTGCTAATTGTATTTCCCCTCCTTATTTTCTCTCCTCCTACCCCTCTTCCTCCCTCAAAAGTTTTTGGTTACTCACCATTTTCTCCCCAAATCCCCCTCTTTATCACTCTCCCCACTCTCCCAATCTCATTCTGGTTCCTATTTTACTAGGGTAAAGATAGATTTCTATAACCCCCATTGGATATGTATATTATTTCTTTATTTGGATAGTCTGATGAGAGGAAAAGGTACACCACTTACCCCTCCTTCCTCTCATCCAATTTTACCCTCCTTCCTCTCATCTAATTTATTGTAAAAGTGTTGTTCTGGTTTTTTTTTTTAAATGGCAGATATCTTTTGCCATTCCACTTTACCCACCCAGTACATTCCCCTTTCACCTCTTAATTTCATTATTTTTTAAAAAGATATTATCCCTTCATATTCAACTCATACCTGTGCCTTCTGTTTAGATATACTCCTTTTAACTTCCATAAAAAAGAAAATGTTCTAATGAGTTTATAAGTATTATTCTCCCATATAGGAATATAAACAGATGAACTTAAGTCCTTTATGATATCACTTTCTTGATTATCTCCTTATGTTTTTCTTGGAGTCCCTGTATTTGAAAATCATGTTTTCCATTCAGTTTGGGCTTTTATCAACCAAAAGGGTGGTGAAAATCCTGACTGAATGGCCACCTTTTCCTGTGAAGGATTATACTCAGTTTTGCTGGGTAGGTGATTCTTGGTTGCTATCCTAGCTTTATTGCTCTCCAGAATATCATTACAAGCCCTCCAGTCCTTTTAAAGGAGAAGCTGCTAAATCTCGTGTTAGTCTCCACTAATCTTGAATTGTTTCTTTCAGGATTCTTACAATTTAGACCCCAAAAACTATTTTAATGACCTAGAAAAAATAAAATTCATATGGAAAACAAAAGGTCAAGAATTTCAAGGGAATTAATGAAAAATCAAATGAAGGTGGCTTAGCTGTACCAGATCTAAATTATATTATACAGCAGCAGTTACCAAAACCCTTTGGTATCGGGGTAAAGGAATGATTGAAGCTGATCGCGGAATAGGTTAGTTCAAGGGACAAACAGTCAACAACTATAGAAAGTCTCAGTCTTGAGAAAACCCGTTATCTCAGCTTTGGATAAGAACTTGTTTGTCAAAAATTGTTGGAAAAATTGGAAACTAATATGGCAGAAACTAGGCATGATCCACAGTTACCACGGTACATCAAGATAAGGTTAAAATGGTTCATGACCCAGGGGCATAAAGAATGAAATTATTAACAAATTAGAGGAACACAGGATAGGGTACCTCCTCAGACTTGTGGAAGAGTGAAGGAATTTATGACCAAAGAAGAATCCAGAGATCATTATCACAACAAAATGAAAAATTTCGACTATACTAACTAAAAGTTTTGTACAAAACAAAAACTAATGCAGCATTGGCAAGATTAGAAGTGGAAGCAATAAACTGGGAGCTTTTACAGTCGCTGTTCTGATAAAAGACCCTATTTCAAAACAGCAGAGAATTAATCCCAATTTATAAAATCAAGCCATTCTCCAATTGAAAATGGTCAGAGGATATGAAGAGACACCAGATGAAGAAATTGGAAACTATTTCTGAAGTCATATGAAAGATGCTCCAAGTCATTATACACTGAGAAATGCAAATTAAGACAACTCTAAGATACCACTACACACTCCGTCAGATTGGCTAAGATGACAGGAAAATGACGTTTGTTGAGGGATGCAGGAAAACTGGGATGGTTGATGCATTGTTGGTGTTGTTGTGAACTAGTCCTAACCATTCTGGAGAGTAGTTTGGAACCATTCTCAAAAGTTATCAAACTGTGCATACCCCTTTGATCCGTAGTAGTGTTACTACTGGGCTTATATATCCCAAAGAGATCATTAGTAGGAAAGTAACCTGCATGTGCACGAATGTTTGTGGCAAGTCTCTTTATAGTGGTTAGAAACTGAAACCGAGGATGCCCATCAGTTGAGAATGGCTGTGAAATAAATTGTGGTATATGAATATTATGGAATATTGTTCACCCCTGTAAGAAAAAGACCAACAGGATGATTTGAAAGGCCCTGGAGAAAACAAACTGTATTCTGAGTCAAATGAGCAGGACAAGGAGATTATATACTTCAACAACACAATATAGGATGCTAACGTCCTGATGGACCTGGCCATCCCTCAGCAAACGAGATCAACCAAACTGGCTTCCACGGAGCAGCAATGAACTGAACTTAGGCTATGCCCCAGAGAAAGAACCTGGATATGACTAAAAACCATTACATTGAATTCCTCAATTCTATATTTGGCATCGACCTGCATTTTTTACCGTTACTCCCATAATATTTCAGAGTCTTGATTCTTTCTTTTTGTACAGCAAAATAAGTGTCAGTCATGTATACTTATTTTGTATCTAATTTATTTTAATAATATATTTAATATCTACTGGCCATCCTGCCATCTGGGGAAGGGGTGGGGGGTAAAGAGGTCAAAAATTGAACGAGGTTTGGGCATTTGTTAATGCCAAAAGTTGTACTCCACATATAACTCAAAATAAAAGGCTGTTAAATAAAAAAAAGAAAAAAAATTTAAAAAAATAAACATTCATAACTTTTTGTAATTCTCAAATGCTTCTCTCATATTCTATGTTCTTCCATACTTGTAGCTTAATAAACAGTGAAAAGTAATCTGTATTATGTACCGTGGCAGTGTTCAAGGCACGGAAAGATTAAAAGTCAAAAGACAAGTAAACAATATGTAACCTAAAAGGAACCACAGAGAATTTAAGAAATCTGTCTTGTGTTGCAACATGGTGAAAATTCAGAGATGTTCAAAGAGTATAAAGCAAAGGAGAAATGAGATGTTCAGTTGAGTCCTCCCTTTGAAATTCATGGCAAAGTGACCCTTCCAATCAGGCTATAACTTCCCTATCAGGTTAAGTTTTCATCATTTGGAGGAGTAAGAACTATGTATCGTAATTTTTGGCTGATGTTTGAAATTTGTCAGCACACAAAATATTTATCTGCATAAGTGTGGGATTAAATTCGTATTTCTTAATGATGACAAGAGTGTTTTCTATAAACCAGATACATAAAATTGCAGAGATTGAAAACACCCAATTCATTTCATGATGATTGTTGGGTCCATCACCTATCAAGTGCAGTTTACGCTGTGTTCAAGCATTTCTTTTGCTAAATATGTATTTAAGAAAATTTTGGAGGACATTGCGTTATTTCCTATTCCTTATTAATTACAGGAGTACAGGTCAATCCAGATGTGGGAAAAAAAAGCATTGATATTTTTACCCGACTACAGTACTAGACATAAAAATTCTGAACATCCAAATATTCCAAATCGGCTCCAAAGCCTGGTACATCAGGAGAAAGCTGGTATAAGAAAAAGTGAGTTTTGTGTGAACAGAGTCTCTGATTGATCAATTTAGGACATCCAAAAGTGAATGTTTCCTAGTGATGCACATTGGCATCTGTTGTATAGCATAGAGTCTTCAAGAGTAGCCCGCGTTTCGAATTTCAGCATGTTGTCCATGATAACGCAATCAAAATGTCAGACATGGAATCGGAACCCAGGGCTGCCTTAATTCAAACTGGCCTTCTATGCACTGGCCAGTGCTATAACTCAAGTAGTAGAACATACTGCAAAACATTCTTTTTAAAAATGCCATTATAAACGTTCAAATGTTAAGGGTATTTTTGAAATAAAATATTCTGTATTCTCCCATAGGATTACCATTGATCCCCTAGCTTCTGTTGTTGAAAGCCTTTGCCTTTTTCACAATCCATAAGTGCAAATGTTATTCTCTTAATCTAATTTTGTCTCCTGTTATTTTAGGTTAAATTTTTCTAAAGCCATTCTGAGTAGTCATACTTGTACTGTTTTCATATTCTGAGCCTATTTCTAGGTATTTGTAATTATTATTTATATATTTTACTACTATATCAACATTAGAGTGATTAAAGAAGAAGATAACATTCTCCTTGGGATTCAGAGGTATTAATCATTTTGAAACTCAAAAATTGATTCCTATTTTAAAATTACATTTAAGTTTTCATTTATTTACCTATTAGCAAGCATGTTCGGGGTGTGTGGGACTAGAAGGAGTTTTCGAGCTAAAAAGATTTCAGAAATAATCTAGTACAACTGCGTTTTAACATGTAGAGATGCCACTCCACAGACAAGTTTCATTATGGTCCTTTGGCCATTAGTTTAGTGAAAAGTCAAGAAATATCAACCAATGGTCCCAACTTCAGGACCACTTTGTGAGGGATAGAAATCCTATCCAAAATGAGTCACTTCCAGAGACCCTCGAAGTAAAAAGCAGAAAAGTTGTTTATTTAATTAATTCTCATGAGAATGAGCAATTCCTCGAGGAGTGGAAAGAGCGAGAGCCTCATGGCAGAAGGGCTAAAGATGGGAATAAGGTATAGTTTAGGGTTTAGACACAAAGGATTACATCATGAGTTGGAGAACATTAAAAAGAGGTTAGGTGCCCCTCCCCATCCTCCCTTTAATTGATGTTGTTCAAGTTAAAACAGCAGCATTCCTAGTTCTGAGGAAACCACACATCAGGCAACCACTGGTCAGATGTTGCACTGAATAGTTATAAATGTCATTCGAGGTTAAATACATATGTTCAAAATATAAAGTGCTTATTGGCTACCATCAATATACTCACGCAGGTCACAGAGACCCAGGAGAAACTAAAATATAAAAAGAGGAATTTAAAACATCCTTGGAAGTTCTTCATTTATCTTAACTATTATATGCACCTATCATTGAATTACTCAACCACACGTCAACACACACACACAACATGGTTTTTACACCCTCGCACTCCCAACACCTTAAGCAAATTACCTCACCTCCTCAGTCCGTCATCATTCAGTGAACAAATTTGATAATATTTTATGCTCTTCCAAGTATTAGGATATATTCCAGAAAAGTAAGAGACTTTGGAGAAATAGAAACTTACTTCCCTACTCAATGATTAATTTACCTACAGATAATCAGATAGGACAAAGGCATCTATATAAGCTGATGTTATGGCAAATTCTAAGTAAATTTTGCCTAGATACTATACACAAAGACTGAAGCCCATATAAAGGCCAATGTAAAAGTCATTGATATTGAATGAAGAAAGACTTAATGAAAGAGGTAATAGGGTGGTAAAGTGGATAGACAGGTTTGGGTCATGGAGGCAGGAAAAGTACAGAGAGAAAGATGATAATAAAGATTCTTGCAAACAATGTAAAACAAGATTCTGTTGTCACAAATGGGATTAATAAAATTCATAAGGACTTTATGCGTGCGACGTCAATGGCGCCCTTGAATCATAGCTTTAGATCTGGGATTTGATTGCGATTTTAGCCCAATTCTTAGACTGTATAATAATGTATTGAAACAGGCTTCTTGTGAAAAAGTTTTATTTTGTGTACCGCTTTCAAAGATTATCTGAACAAAGGTACATTATATATCAAAAATATATTTTTCCCAAATAAATTTCATATTTATCACAAATTTTAAGCTCATCTCTCCATGTTATTCAGATAGACATCAATTCCTTTTTCCTAAATTAATTTTTTTTTATTTTCTATATATGTATGTGGGTAGTTCCTCATCTTTAGCCCTTGAAATACTTTGTATTCCAGTTTTCTCTCCCTACTTCCACCACTCTTCCCTGCATAGAAAGTAGTCCAATATACGTTAAGCATGGAAGAAATACTTTTTAAATACAATTATTATCCTGCACAAGACAAATCAAATCAAACTAGTAACAATAAAGAAAGGAAGGGGCAGCTAGTTGTTGGACTGGATAGAGTAACGGGCCAGAAATTAGGAGTACCTGAGGTCAAAAGTGACCTCAGACACTTAAAACTTCCTAGCTGTGTAGACCTGGACAAGTCACTTAACCCCAATTGCCTTAGGAAGAGCGAGATAGATAGATAGGTAGAGAGAGAGACAAATTTTTATATTGAGATCCATATTTAGATTTCACAGTCCTCTCTCCAGGTGGAGAGGATTCTCTTCATCACTGAACCACTGGAACTGGCTGGGTTAGACGTCTCATTGTTGAAGTGAAATAAAGCACGTGTAGAATTGATCACAGCGTACAATCTTCGTTTGCCATGTATATTGACCTCCTGATTCTCCTCATTTCCCTTAGAATCAGTCCATGTGTCTCCAAGGCTCTCTGCAATCATTCTGTTGATCTTTTCTTATTGAAAAATGATATTGCATAACAAGTATGTACCATTATTTAATCAGCCATTCACCAAATAATGGGAAACCATTCGTGCTCTGTGCCTTGCCTCTACAAAAAGTACACAAACATTTTGCTCATAAAATTCTTCCCCCTTAATATCTCTTTGGTCTAAAACCCCCTAGAACCACTGCTAGATCAAAGGGAATGCAGTTTGATAACCTTTTGAAAGTAGTTCTAAATTGCTCACAAGAATAGTTGGATCTATTCACAGTTCCACACACAATGTATTAGCTAGATATTCATTCTTTCAGGCTTTATCAACATAAAACTGTGGAAATTAAACTGAAGTAAACCTTTAGGGAACAATGATTTTATTGTACTTCTCTCAGCCTTTTAACTTTTTTAAAAAATGCATTTAGTTTCCAAGACTTTAATTTCTCTCATACAGCCAAATTTAATTACTAACATTGTATTTTTTGAACTCTTATAGCAATGGAATAAGACAAGACCTCACATTCCAGTATTATTACGTTTCCATTACATTTTTACTACACTAATATGCTTCTGCAGTAATCAAAGTACAACTAAATACCATAAAATCTCTTTGTTCTATGGCACTGAAACAAAGAAATACTCAAATTTCAAGCAATTGTATCACTTTCTAATTTAATTGGGATCTAAGGCATCCACAAAATAATTCATTTTCACATAGTTGTTGAAAAAAGTGAGTCAAAAGCCTGGACAAGTTATTAATCTATTAGAAGCAATTGGAATTTGAGTTAATTCTTTTTCCCTTTTCAAGAATTTCTATTTCATTCAAACATTTTTTGAATGACTCCTTATTTTTCCCCCTGAAGTACCTTTCCGTATATTATGCCAGTTGTTTGGAATATCACCTGTCCTCTGTTTTCTTTCTTGGACTTTTGGCTTGAATTTCAGAAATCACATCAAACAGTGCAAAGTACACAATAATTCCTCATTGTCCTGCTATTATGCATTCACATAACTCCTTGTACCCGAACACATCTCACAGATTCTATTCTCCCTATTTGTAGTTAATAAACAGTGAAAAAGTAGCTTACAATGTACCAGGCAGTGTTCAAGGCAGAGAAAGAAATGTACATTGCTGCAAAATACAACATAAAAAAGCAAAACCAATGAATTGAAGCCTGGAGAAATCTGCTTGGTGTAACAACATGGTGAAAATCTTTGGGATGTCCCAAAAGAATATAGTAAAGGAGAAATGAGATGACTGTGCTGAGTTCCCTTCTTTGAAACTTCCGCTTTTGCCTTACCCCAATCAGCGGTATATTCTTTCAGTTATTATCATTTGAGGAGCAAAAAAGTGTATCATTCCTAATATTTGAATTATTTGAAGTAATAGTAAAATATTTATCTCGTATGTGGATAAATTCATATTTCTACTTATGAATGGGGCTATGTAGGTCTTCTTATAAACTAGAGTAGGGTTAAAGGTGAATGAAACATCCACTCATTTGCCATTACTGTTGTGTCCATCACCTTCTGTTAAGTGCAGTATAATAGCTATTTTTTATACTATCCATATATTTAAGAAAATTTGGTGACATTGTACATTTCTTCTTATTAATTACAGGAATATATATAGTCAATCCAAGACATGTGGAAAAGCACATTGTTATTTTACCTGGATCACATTACTAGACACAAAAACTTCTGAAAATCCTCAAATATTCCAGATCAGCTACAAGCTCCCGGTACACTACACAAAAAGTGTTAAAGAAAAGTGAGTTGCCAAAGTCATTAAAGAACCCTGATTTCATCAGTTTAGGATTGATCCGTCACAAAGCAATTTCAGTAATGCCTTATTGGCTACTCTTCGTGTTACAGAGTTCTTCGCAGCCTCCAGGGTTTCAGAATTTCAGCATTTTGCCCATGATAACACATTCAAAATATCAGACATCGAAATGGAACCCAGGGCTGCCTAATTTCAAACTGTCAATGTATGCACTGTACAGTGCTATACCTCAAGTTGTAGAACATACTGCAAAACATTCTTCCCAAAAATGCCATTATAAACATTTAATGTTAAGGTTGTTTTTGAAATAAAATATTCTGTATTCTCCCATAAAATTACCATTGAGCCCCTAGGTTCAATTTTTTAAAAGATCCTGCCTTGTCCACAATCCATAAGTGCAAATGTTACTCTTGCTAATTTTGTCTCCTGCTCATTTAAATTCCTTGTAAAAACCATTCTGACAGACATATTATTTGAACTGTTTTCATATTCTGTAGCTTTGGCTCTTCCAATTATTTCTGTGAAATTTATATTTTATTACCATTTTACCAACATTAGGAATGGACAATGAAGAAGATAACGATTCTCCTTGGGATTCAGAGGTATTACTTCATTTTTTTTTTTAATAACCTTTTATTTACAGGATATATACATGGTAACTTTGCTGGCACAATAATTGCCAAACCTCTTGTTCCACCTCACCTCTTTACCCCACCCCTCCCCCTAAATGGCAGTAATGATCTGTAGGTGTTAAATATATTAAAATATAACTTAGATAATATGGCTGGCATACAGTGACCAAACATTATTTTGCTGTACAAAAAGAATCAGACTCAGAAATTATTTGGTACAATTAGCTTTCAGAAGGAATCAAAAATGGTGGTGTATAAATATAGGGATTGGGAATTCAAATGTAATGGTTTTTAGTCATCTCCCCAGAGTTCTTTTTTCTGGTATAGTTAGTTCAGTTCATTACTGCAACTATTAGAAATGATTTAGTCGGATCTCGTTGTTGAGGATGGCCTGAATCATCAGAACTGGTCATCATCTGCATTGTTGTTGAAGTATAATGACCCCGGTCCTGCCTATTTTCACTCAGCATCAGTCTGCTTTTTGTAAGTCTCTCCAGGTCTTTCTGAAATCAATCCTGTTGGTCATTTCACAGAACAGTAATATTCCATAATTACATGTCTGGCTGCAATTCTGTCTTTAGCCATTCTCCAACTGATGGACATCCATTCAGTTTCCAGTTTCTAGCCACTGCTGTAAAAAGGGCTGCCACAAACATTCAGCACACAGGTCCCTTCCTCTTATAATCTCTTTGGGACATAATCCCAGTAGTAACATCTGTTGATTAAAGGGTATGCAAGTTTGATAACTTTTTGAGCATAGTTCCAAACTACTCAAAATGGTGCTGATTCGTTCACAACCCACCAACAATGAATCACTGTCTCACTTTTCCCAACATCCCTCCAACAATCATGCTTTTTTCCTGTCATCTTAGCAATCTGACAGGTGTAGTGGTATTTTAGAGTTGTCTTAATTTGTATTTCTTCGATTAATAATGACTACATCTTTCATATGACTAGAAATAGTTTCAATTTCTTCATCTGAGAATTGTGTCTGTTCATATCCTTTTGACCATTTTCACTGGAGAATGGTCGATTTTTTGGCAATTAGAGTTAATTCTCATGTTATTTTGGAAATGAGGCTCTTTATTGAACCTTTTGACTGTAAAAATGTTTTCCCCAGTTTATTACTCCCTCTTAATCTTTGTCGTAACAGCTCGCATCAGCCAAAACTTTCTGTGCTTCTGGTATAATCGAAATTTTCATTTTGTGATCAGTAATGATCTCAGTTCTGTTTTGGTCATAAAGACCTTCCCCCTTCCACAGGTCTGCTGGAGAGGTAAAACTATCCTATGTTCCCAATTTATTAATAATTACTCCTTATGCCTATGTCATGAACCCATTTTGACCTTATCTTGGTGTACGGCGTTAAGTATGGATCAATGCCTAGTTTTCGCCATATATTAGTTTCCAATTTCTCCCAGCAATTTTTATCAAACAGTAAAGTTCTTACTCCGTGCTGGGATCTTTTGTCGTTGTCAAAGATCAGGTTACATTTGTTGACTGCTCATCCTCGTGAACCTAATCACATTCCACTGATCAACTAATCTAGGCCTTTTAAATAATACCAGCTGAAGCTGGTACCTAATATAATTTAGATCTGGTACTAAGCCACCATCATTGATTTTTTTCATTAATTCCTTGAAATTTTGGACCTTTGTTTTTCCATATTAACTTTGTTGTTATTTTTCTAGGTCATTAAATAGTTTTTGGGAGTCTGATTTTGGTATAGCGCTAAATAAATAGGATAGTTTTTGTGTGGCCGCTTGTCATCTTTTATTATATTTGCTCGCCCATCCAAGAGCATTTAATATTTTCCAATTGGTTAGATCAGACTTAATTTGTGTGAAAAGTGGTCTGCACTTTGCTCATAAAGTTTCTGATTTTCCCTTGGCAGATAGATTCAAAATATTTTATATTATCAGTAGTCACTTTTAAACGGAATTTCTCTTGTAACCTTGATCGTTGATTTTAAGAAGATATATAAGAACGTCGATTTAATTTCAAGTGGGTTTATTTTATAACCAGCAACTTCTGTTGTAAAGCTAGGATTATTTCTAATAATCCTTTAGCAGTAGTCTCGGATTCTACATACTATCATGTCATCAAGAGTGATAATTTGGCTTCCTCATTGCCTTATTCTTTTTTATTCCTTAATCTCTTTCTCAGCTCTTATTGCTATACCTCCAGCTGCTTCTAACAATAACATTAACAGTAATCTGATAGTGGGCAACCTTGTTTCACCCAGATCTTATTGGGAATTTGCTGCAGTTTGCGTCCATTACATGATGCCACTGATGGTTTTAAACAGATGTTGCCAGATTGGTTTTAAGGAAAAGTCCATTTATTCCTATACCTCATGTTTTTTACTTAGAATGATGTTGGATTTTATCAAATGCTTTTTTCTGCATCTATTGAGATGATCATATGGTTTAAGCTAATTTGGTTATTAACATGGCCAATTATATTGATAGTTTTCCTAATAATATTGAACCACAACCTCTGTATTCTCTGGTATAAATCCTACTTGATCATAGTGTGGCTATTCTTGAGATGATTTTCAGTCTTTTTTTGCTATCTTTTATTTAAGATTTTAGCATCACTATTCATTAGGGAGATTGGTCTATAATTTCTTTTCTCTGTTTTCAGCCTACCTGTGGTTTAGGTATCAGTACCATGTCCAGTTATGAAGGAATTTGGTAGACCCTTCATTCCCTAGTTTTATCAAATAATTTATATAGCATTTAGCCAATTGTTCTTTTAAATGTTTGGTAAAATTCACATGTAAATCCATCTGGCTCTGGGGATTTTTCTTAGAGTTGTTTAATTGCCTGTTCTATTTCTTTTCTGAAATAATTATTCAAGCAATTTACTTCTTCCTCTGTTAGTCTGGGGAAGTCTGTATTGGAGGTAACAACCATTTCACTTAGGTTATCAAATTTATTGGCATAAAGTTGAGCAAAATTCTTATTATTTCTCTAATTTCCTCTTCATTGGTGGAAAGTTCTCATTTTTAAGACACTTCATTTTCTCCTCCTTTTCTAATCAGATTTACCAAAGGCTTATCTATTTTGTATTGGCTTTTCACAGAACCAACTCTTAAAGTTTTATTAAATAGTTCAATAGTTTTTTTACTTTCAATATTTTAATTTCTCCTTTTAATTTTAGAAATTTTAATTTAGTATTTTATCAGGTTTTACCTGGCCTTTTAGTTTTTTAGTTGCAAGCCCAATTCATTAATCTTTTCTTTCTGTTTTATTCAAGCCCCTGAGGGTTACAAAATCTCTCCTTATTACCGCTTTACGCATCCACAATTTTGGGTATGATGTTCTCATCATTGTCATTATCTTGAGTGAAATTATTAATTGTATCTATAATTTGCTGCTCACCCAATCATTTTTAAGATGAGATTGTTTAGTTTCCAATACTTTTTGGTCTATTTCAACTTTTTGTTGAATGTAGTTTTATTGCATCGATGATCTGAAAGTATTTCACTATTTTTGCTTTCTTGCATTTAATTTTTGAGGTCTTTATGTCCTAAATATATGGTCAATTTTTGAATAGGTTCCAGTTGAAATCCTCAAGGTTGAGAAGAAAGTATATTCTCTCTATCTCCATTCAATTCTTCTCCAGATCCAACATACCTAATTTTTCTAATATTCTATTTACTCTTTAATTTCTTCTTATTTGTTTTGTGGTTTGATTTGTCTACACTTGAGAGTGGCAAGGTTGAGATCTCCTACTATTACAGTTTTGTTGTTCATTTCTTCTTGCAACCTCTTAACTTCTCCTTGCAGCTGAGTTATACCACTTGGTGCATATATGTTTAATATTGATATTGCTTCGTTGTTTATAAGTACCCTTTAGCAGGGTGATGTAGTTACCTTCCTATCTCTCTTTTAATTAGATCAATTTTTTACTTTTTGCTTGATTCAGATAAGGACGGTCACCCTGCTTTTTGACTCTCTCACCCAGCGACAAAGATATTTGCTCCAGCCTTTACTTTTACTCTATATGGTCCCCGTTAAATATGCCTCTTGTAAACATGTCAGGGTTCTGACCCTTGATCCAGTCTGTTATCTGCCTCTTATGGGGGAGTTAATCCCATTAATATTTACAGTTAGAATTACTTTCTTAATCTGTATTTCTGCCACCCTAATAACCCCAGATTGGTGCTTTTACTTATTCTTTTGCCTCCCAACCCCTTCTTTTCCCTTTAAACTTATAAAATTCTTGTATCACGATACTTATCCTCTTTATAATCCCTCCTCCCTTGAGTCTTTTCCCCTTCCTTCCTTATTACTCTTTCTTTTTTCCTTTTCTCCCCTGTTTTTAATGAGGGCGCAGAGAGAATTTTCTAAAGCAAATGTCAATTATTTTTTCTTTTTGAGCTAACCTGATGAGAGTAAGATTCACAATGTTCCTCCCCTCTCTAAATTCCCTCAGATGATAAGTGTTTCCAGCCTCTTTAGGATGGTTTCCCCTCCTTTTATCCTCCTTCCCACCTTGTCTCCACATCATCCCTTTTCCATATCTACTTTTTATGTTATATAGTCGTTACAATCAAATTATAACGTATTCTTTTTGTGTTGGTCCACAACAGAAATACAATTTCAAGAAATATTTTTACCTTTTCTGCATCTCTTGAGTTCTACCTGGAGATCAAATTTTTGTTTAGTTCTGGTTATTTCTTCAGAAACAAATGGAATTAATTTGTTTTATTAAATGTCCATCTTTCCTGAAGAAAATGCCTCATTAGCTGGCAGTTTATTCTGGCTGCATCTCGTTGTTGTGCCTTCGAATATCATATTCAGGCCCTTCTTCCTTTAATGTAGAGGTGTTGTGATCTTGGTGACTTTATTGTGGCACCTCGGTATTTAAATGGTTTTTTTGCCGCTTGTAATTTTTCCTTAATCTGATCGTTCTTGAAATTTCACACAATATTCTTTGGGTTTTTATTTTAGGGTTTCTTCAGAAGGTGTTCGACGAATTCCTTTTCTCAATGCCTATTTACCTTCTGATTCTATTACATCTGGGCAGTTCTTCTTTGATGATTTCTTGAAAAATAGTATCTAGGCTCCTTTTTCATCATAGTTTTTCAGAAAGTCCACAATCAGATTATCTCCCAGATCTGTTTTCCAAGTCTGTCGTTTTTGCAAGTAGAAAATTCGTGGTTTTTCCAGTTTATCATTTTTTTTTTGTTTTTAAGCTGACCGATTTGCTGTCTCAATGAATCATTAGGTTTCTCAATTTGTTCAGTTCTATAATTTTAAAGAATTATTTTCAATAGCTTTTTTTACTTCTTTCTGTATATGTCCAATTGAGTTTTTGAATGTATTGTTTTGGTCTTTGTGGAATTTTTTTTCCATTAATTTTTTTTTTTTTTTGGGTGAATTATTTTCTTTTTTCTCTAATTCACAGATCCTATTTCATGTTGTTCTTTGTCTCTTTTCAATTCATCGGATCCTGCTTCTTTTGCGAGTTCCCTTTTGTCTTTTCAATCCACAAAATCTGTTTCTAGTGAATTCTTTATTTTTCCAATTCACAATTTTACTTTCCTGAGATTTTTTTTATTTTTCCAATTCACTCAATTTTGTTTCTGCACTTCCTGGAAATTTTTTAACTTTTCCACCTGTATTTCAGGAAGTTGTTGCTCTCTTTGTAAGGCTTCTCTTTCCTTTCCTTATCTTCTAACTCTTTTGATTTTTAATGGTCTCTTTCTATAGAGTATATTTATGTAAAGGAGGAGAGTCTGATGGCTTGTTGCTTGAGGTCTCTTCAGGTTTGGTTGACCTGCTCTTTTTCTGCATAGAAGCGTCGATTATTCATCTTTTATCTTCATGTTTAAAGCCTTTAGAAGCCCTAGTGCAGCTACCAGTTTCCCTCTACAGAGCAGGAAAGATGTAAACCGATTTTTATTGCGAGAGGTATGGGAGTGCTCAAGAGAGCTTCCTCCCCCAACAGGAAGTGGATTCAGCACTGGCCTAGCTATCAAACTGCTGGGTAGTAGGCTGGAGTGGGATTATCGACGTCTCTCTTTGGCCAGAGACTAAGTGGTGAAAACAACGCCTCAGGCCGGAGCCTTGTGGGATCAGAGTATTAGTTGTGCCGACCGTAAAACACAGACACAAACTCGGTCACCCAGTGTCTCTGTCTGGATGCAAATCGGCCCCTGAAAGCTCTATGGCCCTGCAAGCCGCCCCCACTGGGCAGAGATTGAGGCCAACCTGCCAGTCCTCCTGTTGTGTGCAAGATCACAACTGCCCCAAGGAAAGTCTGTGAGCCAGTGGGTTGGGGCTGCGCTACGGTGTTGAGATCTGTGCCTTCACCCTCGGTTTGAGACCTCCTCCGAACTCCACTTCTCTCCCAGTCTGCGCCCGATCTCCTGGTCCTGAACCAACCTTTTATGAGACCGGTGATTTTCTTCGGTCAGAGTTGTTCCCACTTATCTTACGAATTGTAGTGTCAAAAGACCATTTTCTTTGAGGCTCGATATAACATTGATAAAGAGGGCACCACCATTAGATTTCACCTGAACACCTTAGCAATTTCACTGTTCCTCTTCCTCAGTCTGTAATTCCGTGAACAAGTTTACAACATTTATGCCTTCTAAGTATTAGGATATATTCCATGAGTAAGAGACTTTGGAGAAACAGTTTACCCATACCCATGATTAAAATTACCTGTGTTAATAGATAGGACAAAGACACCAGGTTAATGTTGGCAAAATTCAATTCTAAGTAAATTTCTGCAACATCTTCTATACACAAAGGATGAAGCCCAAACAAAAAGTGAATAAATTATTTGAAGGGTATAAAGAAAAGACTTAATGCAAAACGTTAATTAAGGTATAGGATTGTTGTTTCTCGATTTCGCAGAGATAGAAGCGCAGTGTAGAGAGAAAGAGGATAGTAAAGATGATTACAAACAATGTAAAACTTGAAGTTCAATTGTCACAAAGGAGACTAATAAAAGTCATAAGGATCCTGTATTGTTATCGCCATTGTACGCCTTGACATCATAGCTTTAGAATTTGGGATTTGATTTGTATCAAGGCTCCAGTCATTTCAGGATAATATAATGTATTGAAAACATAGTTCAGGAAAGTTTTATTTTGTGTGATCATTGTCAAAGGTTACCTGTAACAAAGGTACATTATACGTAAAAACATATTTTTCCAAAAGAGTCTTTTATTAATCTAAATTTTAAAACTCACCTCTCCTTGTTCTTCAGATAGACATCAATTTCTTTTTTTAAATTAAACCCTTTATTTTCTAAACATATATGTGGATAATTTTGTCATCTTTAGCCCCTTGAAATTTATCTTCCAATTCTTTCTCCCTCCTTCCACCACTCTCCCCCTGCATAGCAGGCCCAATATATATTAAACATGGTAGAAATACATGATAAATACAATTATTGAGATGCACAAGACAAATCAAATCAAACTAGTAACAACAAAAAAAGGAGAGAACAGCTACTTGATGCACTGGATAGAGGAGCTACCCAGAATTCAGGAGGGTCTGAGGTCAAAACCCTGAGACACTTAACACTTCCTAGCTGTGTACCTGGTAAAATGACTTAACCCCACTTGCTTTAGGAAAAGAGAGAGAGAGAAAGAAAGAGAGAGAGATTGCTATGTTGATAACCATATTTAGATGTCACAGTCCTCTCTCCAGGTGGAGAGGGTTCTCTTCATCACTGAACCACTGGAACACATAAATTGTCACATTGTTGAAGAGAGCCATGGGCATCAAACCGATCATAGCATAATCTTTGGCTTTCAAGCGAAGTGTATAGTGACCACATGGCTCTCCTTTTCCCTAACTCAGATTATGTGTGTCCTCTAGCCTTCAGCAATTATTCTGTTGATCTTTTGTTGAAAAATAATATTGCATAATGTCATGTATAATTATTATTTAATCAGCCATTCTTCAACCACGATAACCATTCAAGCCCACCCCTGCCTCTACAAAAGGGCTGCCGCAAACATTTTGCTCATGTGGGTCCCTTCCTTCCCTTATTTCTTTGGCCTACAAGCCCACTCAGTACCACTGCTAGATCAAAGGGAAGGGCATATTGATAATCTTTGATTTGAAGTCCCAAATTGCTCTCCAGAATGGTTGGATATTTTCACAGTTCCACATTGGCCAATGTATGGCTAGATGTATATTAAACAAGAACTTGAATAATAATTTTATTGTACGTTCCTGTGCTCTTTTTACCTTTTAAAAATACTTTCAATTTCTGTTACATGGAATAAATACCACGCACACTGTACTGTGAACTCTTTATACCACTGAAATAGTCCACATTCCAGCATAATTTCTTACTTCTCCATGACATTTTCCTACACTAATATGTTTCTAGTAACTCAAAATAACTCATTACGCATAAAATCTCCTTTTTTCTATGAAACTGGAACAAAGAAGACCAAATTTCACAATTTTGTATTTTCTAATTATTTGAGATCATGCATCTCACAAAATAATTCATTTTCGCATAGTTATTAAAAAAGTCAGTCGCAAAAACCCATGTTGTTAATAATCTATTTGAAGCAATTCGAATTTGAGTTAATTTTTTCTCCTTTTCTTTCATGAATTTCCCAGTTCAGTGAAACATTTTTTGAATGACTATTTTTCCCCTCAACCAGACCCCAAAAACTATTTTAATGACCTAGAAAAAATAAAATTCATATGGAAAACAAAAGGTCAAGAATTTCAAGGGAATTAATGAAAAATCAAATGAAGGTGGCTTAGCTGTACCAGATCTAAATTATATTATACAGCAGCAGTTACCAAAACCCTTTGGTATCGGGGTAAAGGAATGATTGAAGCTGATCGCGGAATAGGTTAGTTCAAGGGACAAACAGTCAACAACTATAGAAAGTCTCAGTCTTGAGAAAACCCGTTATCTCAGCTTTGGATAAGAACTTGTTTGTCAAAAATTGCTGGGAAAATTGAAAACTAATATGGCAGAAACTAGGCATTGATCCACAGTTAACACGGTACATCAAGATAAGGTTAAAATGGGTTCATGACCTAGGCATAAAGAATGAAATTATTAACAAATTAGAGGAACACAGGATAGGGTACCTCTCAGACTTGTGGAAGAGGAAGGAATTTATGACCAAAGAAGAACTAGAGATCATTACTGACAACAAAATGAAAAATTTCGACTATACCAACTAAAAGTTTTGTACAAAACAAAAACTAATGCAGCATTGGCAAGATTAGAAGTGGAAGCAATAAACTGGGAGCTTTTACAGTCGCTGTTCTGATAAAAGACCCTATTTCAAAACAGCAGAGAATTAATCCCAATTTATAAAATCAAGCCATTCTCCAATTGAAAATGGTCAGAGGATATGAAGAGACACCAGATGAAGAAATTGGAAACTATTTCTGAAGTCATATGAAAGATGCTCCAAGTCATTATACACTGAGAAATGCAAATTAAGACAACTCTAAGATACCACTACACACTCCGTCAGATTGGCTAAGATGACAGGAAAATGACGTTTGTTGAGGGATGCAGGAAAACTGGGATGGTTGATGCATTGTTGGTGTTGTTGTGAACTAGTCCTAACCATTCTGGAGAGTAGTTTGGAACCATTCTCAAAAGTTATCAAACTGTGCATACCCCTTTGATCCGTAGTAGTGTTACTACTGGGCTTATATATCCCAAAGAGATCATTAGTAGGAAAGTAACCTGCATGTGCACGAATGTTTGTGGCAAGTCTCTTTATAGTGGTTAGAAACTGAAACCGAGGATGCCCATCAGTTGAGAATGGCTGTGAAATAAATTGTGGTATATGAATATTATGGAATATTGTTCACCCCTGTAAGAAAAAGACCAACAGGATGATTTGAAAGGCCCTGGAGAAAACAAACTGTATTCTGAGTCAAATGAGCAGGACAAGGAGATTATATACTTCAACAACACAATATAGGATGCTAACGTCCTGATGGACCTGGCCATCCCTCAGCAAACGAGATCAACCAAACTGGCTTCCACGGAGCAGCAATGAACTGAACTTAGGCTATGCCCCAGAGAAAGAACCTGGATATGACTAAAAACCATTACATTGAATTCCTCAATTCTATATTTGGCATCGACCTGCATTTTTTACCGTTACTCCCATAATATTTCAGAGTCTTGATTCTTTCTTTTTGTACAGCAAAATAAGTGTCAGTCATGTATACTTATTTTGTATCTAATTTATTTTAATAATATATTTAATATCTACTGGCCATCCTGCCATCTGGGGAAGGGGTGGGGGGTAAAGAGGTCAAAAATTGAACGAGGTTTGGGCATTTGTTAATGCCAAAAGTTGTACTCCACATATAACTCAAAATAAAAGGCTATAAAAAAAAGAAAAAAATTTAAAAAAATAAACATTCATAACTTTTTGTAATTCTCAAATGCTTCTCTCATATTCTATGTTCTTCCATACTTGTAGCTTAATAAACCGTGAAAAGTAATCTGTATTATGTACCGTGGCAGTGTTCAAGGCACGGAAAGATTAAAAGTCAAAAGACAAGTAAACAATATGTAACCTAAAAGGAACCACAGAGAATTTAAGAAATCTGTCTTGTGTTGCAACATGGTGAAAATTCAGAGATGTTCAAAGAGTATAAAGCAAAGGAGAAATGAGATGTTCAGTTGAGTCCTCCCTTTGAAATTCATGGCAAAGTGACCCTTCCAATCAGGCTATAACTTCCCTATCAGGTTAAGTTTTCATCATTTGGAGGAGTAAGAACTATGTATCGTAATTTTTGGCTGATGTTTGAAATTTGTCAGCACACAAAATATTTATCTGCATAAGTGTGGGATTAAATTCGTATTTCTTAATGATGACAAGAGTGTTTTCTATAAACCAGATACATAAAATTGCAGAGATTGAAAACACCCAATTCATTTCATGATGATTGTTGGGTCCATCACCTATCAAGTGCAGTTTACGCTGTGTTCAAGCATTTCTTTTGCTAAATATGTATTTAAGAAAATTTTGGAGGACATTGCGTTATTTCCTATTCCTTATTAATTACAGGAGTACAGGTCAATCCAGATGTGGGAAAAAAAAGCATTGATATTTTTACCCGACTACAGTACTAGACATAAAAATTCTGAACATCCAAATATTCCAAATCAGCTCCAAGCCTGGTACATCAGGAGAAAGCTGGTATAAGAAAAAGTGAGTTTTGTGTGAACAGAGCTCCTGATTTGATCAATTTAGGACATCCAAAAGGAATAAGTTTCTAGTGATGCACATTGGCATCTGTTGTATAGCATAGAGTCTTCAAGAGTAGCCCAAGGTTTCGAATTTCAGCATATTGCCCATGATAACACAATCAAAATGTCAGACATGGAATCGGAACCCAGGGCTGCCTTAATTCAAACTGGCCTTCTATGCACTGGCCAGTGCTATAACTCAAGTAGTAGAAGATACTGCAAAACATTCTTTTTAAAAATGCCATTATAAACGTTCAAATGTTAAGGGTATTTTTGAAATAAAATATTCTGTATTCTCCCATAGGATTACCATTGATCCCCTAGCTTCTGTTTTTGAAAGCCTTTGCCTTTTTCACAATCCATAAGTGCAAATGTTATTCTCTTAATCTAATTTTGTCTCCTGTTATTTTAGGTTAAATTTTTCTAAAGCCATTCTGAGTAGTCATACTTGTACTGTTTTCATATTCTGAGTAGCCTATTTTCTAGGTATTTCTGTAATTATTTATATATTTTACTACTATATCAACATTAGAGTGATTAAAGAAGAAGATAACATTCTCCTTGGGATTCAGAGGTATTAATCATTTTGAAACTCAAAAATTGATTCCTATTTTAAAATTACATTTAAGTTTTCATTTATTTACCTATTAGCAAGCATGTTCGGGGTGTGTGGGACTAGAAGGAGTTTTCGAGCTAAAAAGATTTCAGAAATAATCTAGTACAACTGCGTTTTAACATGTAGAGATGCCACTCCACAGACAAGTTTCATTATGGTCCTTTGGCCATTAGTTTAGTGAAAAGTCAAGAAATATCAACCAATGGTCCCAACTTCAGGACCACTTTGTGAGGGATAGAAATCCTATCCAAAATGAGTCACTTCCAGAGACCCTCGAAGTAAAAAGCAGAAAAGTTGTTTATTTAATTAATTCTCATGAGAATGAGCAATTCCTCGAGGAGTGGAAAGAGCGAGAGCCTCATGGCAGAAGGGCTAAAGATGGGAATAAGGTATAGTTTAGGGTTTAGACACAAAGGATTACATCATGAGTTGGAGAACATTAAAAAGAGGTTAGGTGCCCCTCCCCATCCTCCCTTTAATTGATGTTGTTCAAGTTAAAACAGCAGCATTCCTAGTTCTGAGGAAACCACACATCAGGCAACCACTGGTCAGATGTTGCACTGAATAGTTATAAATGTCATTCGAGGTTAAATACATATGTTCAAAATATAAAGTGCTTATTGGCTACCATCAATATACTCACGCAGGTCACAGAGACCCAGGAGAAACTAAAATATAAAAAGAGGAATTTAAAACATCCTTGGAAGTTCTTCATTTATCTTAACTATTATATGCACCTATCATTGAATTACTCAACCACACGTCAACACACACACACAACATGGTTTTTACACCCTCGCACTCCCAACACCTTAAGCAAATTACCTCACCTCCTCAGTCCGTCGTCATTCAGTGAACAAATTTGATAATATTTTATGCTCTTCCAAGTATTAGGTTATATTCCAGAAAAGTAAGAGACTTTGGAGAAATAGAAACTTACTTCCCTACTCAATGATTAATTTACCTACAGATAATCAGATAGGACAAAGGCATCTATATAAGCTGATGTTATGGCAAATTCTAAGTAAATTTTGCCTAGATACTATACACAAAGACTGAAGCCCATATAAAGGCCAATGTAAAAGTCATTGATATTGAATGAAGAAAGACTTAATGAAAGAGGTAATAGGGTGGTAAAGTGGATAGACAGGTTTGGGTCATGGAGGCAGGAAAAGTACAGAGAGAAAGATGATAATAAAGATTCTTGCAAACAATGTAAAACAAGATTCTGTTGTCACAAATGGGATTAATAAAATTCATAAGGACTTTATGCGTGCGACGTCAATGGCGCCCTTGAATCATAGCTTTAGATCTGGGATTTGATTGCGATTTTAGCCCAATTCTTAGACTGTATAATAATGTATTGAAACAGGCTTCTTGTGAAAAAGTTTTATTTTGTGTACCGCTTTCAAAGATTATCTGAACAAAGGTACATTATATATCAAAAATATATTTTTCTCCCAACAAATTTTATATTTATCACAAATTTTAAGCTCATCTCTCCATGTTATTCAGATAGACATCAATTCCTTTTTCCTAAATTAATTTTTTTTTATTTTCTATATATGGCTAGGTTCCTCATCTTTAGCCCTTGAAATACTTTTGTATTCAGTTCTCTCCCTCCTCCACCACTCTTCCCTGCATAGAAAGTAGTCCAATATACGTTAAGCATGGAAGAAATACTTTTTAAATACAATTATTATCCTGCACAAGACAAATCAAATCAAACTAGTAACAATAAAGAAAGGAAGGGGCAGCTAGTTGTTGGACTGGATAGAGTAACGGGCCAGAAATTAGGAGTACCTGAGGTCAAAAGTGACCTCAGACACTTAAAACTTCCTAGCTGTGTAGACCTGGACAAGTCACTTAACCCCAATTGCCTTAGGAAGAGCGAGATAGATAGATAGGTAGAGAGAGAGACAAATTTTTATATTGAGATCCATATTTAGATTTCACAGTCCTCTCTCTCCAGGTGGAGAGGATTCTCTCATCACCGAACCACTGAACTGGCTGGGTTAGACGTCTCATTGTTGAAGTGAAATAAAGCACGTGTAGAATTGATCATAGCATATAATCTTCTGCTTGCCATGTATATTGACCTCCTGGTTCTCCTCATTTCCCTTAGAATCAGTCCATGTGTCTCCAAGGCTCTCTGCAATCATTCTGTTGATCTTTTCTTATTGAAAAATGATATTGCATAACAAGCATATACCATTATTTAATCAGCCATTCTCCAAATAATGGGAAACCATTCATGCTCTGTGCCTTGCCTCTACAAAAAGTACACAAACATTTTGCTCATAAAATTCTTCCTCCTTAATCTCTTTGGTCTAAAACCCCCTAGAACCACTGCTAGATCAAAGGGAATGCAGTTTGATAACCTTTTGAAAGTAGTTCTAAATTGCTCACAAGAATAGTTGGATCTATTCACAGTTCCACACACAATGTATTAGCTAGATATTCATTTTTTCAGGCTTTATCAACATAAAACTGTGGAAATTAAACTGAAGTAAACCTTTAGGGAACAATGATTTTATTGTACTTCTCTCAGCCTTTTAACTTTTTTAAAAAATGCATTTAGTTTCCAAGACTTTAATTTCTCTCATACAGCCAAATTTAATTACTAACATTGTATTTTTTGAACTCTTATAGCAATGGAATAAGACAAGACCTCACATTCCAGTATTATTACGTTTCCATTACATTTTTACTACACTAATATGCTTCTGCAGTAATCAAAGTACAACTAAATACCATAAAATCTCTTTGTTCTATGGCACTGAAACAAAGAAATACTCAAATTTCAAGCAATTGTATCACTTTCTAATTTAATTGGGATCTAAGGCATCCACAAAATAATTCATTTTCACATAGCTGTTGAAAAAAGTGAGTCAAAAGCCTGGACAAGTTATTAATCTATTAGAAGCAATTGGAATTTGAGTTAATTCTTTTTCCCTTTTCAAGAATTTCTATTTCATTCAAACATTTTTTGAATGACTCCTTATTTTTTCCCCTGAAGTACCTTTCCATATATTATACCAGTTGTTTGGAATATCACCTGGGTCCCTTCATTTTCTTTTGACTTTTTGGCTGAATTTCAGAAATCACATCAAACAGTGCAAAGTACACAATAATTCCTCATTGTCCTGCTATTATGCATTCACATAACTCCTTGTACCCGAACACATCTCACAGATTCTATTCTCCCTATTTGTAGGTTAATAAACAGTGAAAAAGTAGCTTACAATGTACCAGGCAGTGTTCAAGGCAGAGAAAGAAATGTACATTGCTGCAAAATACAACATAAAAAAGCAAAACCAATGAATTGAAGCCTGGAGAAATCTGCTTGGTGTAACAACATGGTGAAAATCTTTGGGATGTCCCAAAAGAATATAGTAAAGGAGAAATGAGATGACTGTGCTGAGTTCCCTTCTTTGAAACTTCCGCTTTTGCCTTACCCCAATCAGCGGTATATTCTTTCAGTTATTATCATTTGAGGAGCAAAAAAGTGTATCATTCCTAATATTTGAATTATTTGAAGTAATAGTAAAATATTTATCTCGTATGTGGATAAATTCATATTTCTACTTATGAATGGGGCTATGTAGGTCTTCTTATAAACTAGAGTAGGGTTAAAGGTGAATGAAACATCCACTCATTTGCCATTACTGTTGTGTCCATCACCTTCTGTCAAGGGCAGTATAATAGCTATTTTTTATACTATCCATATATTTAAGAAAAAAATTTGGTGGACATTGTACATTTCTTTCTCATTAATTACAGGAATATATATCGTCAATCCAAGACATGTGGAAAAGCACATTGTTATTTTACCTGGATCACATTACTAGACACAAAAACTTCTGAAAATCCTCAAATATTCCAGATCAGCTACAAGCTCCCGGTACACTACACAAAAAGTGTTAAAGAAAAGTGAGTTGCCAAAGTCATTAAAGAACCCTGATTTCATCAGTTTAGGATTGATCCGTCACAAAGCAATTTCAGTAATGCCTTATTGGCTACTCTTCGTGTTACAGAGTTCTTCGCAGCCTCCAGGGTTTCAGAATTTCAGCATTTTGCCCATGATAACACATTCAAAATATCAGACATCGAAATGGAACCCAGGGCTGCCTAATTTCAAACTGTCAATGTATGCACTGTACAGTGCTATACCTCAATTTGTAGAACATACTGCAAAACATTCTTCCCAAAAATGCCATTATAAACATTTAATGTTAAGGTTATTTTTGAAATAAAATATTCTGTATTCTCCCATAAAATTACCATTGGAGCCCTAGCTTCAATTTTTTTAAAAGATCCTGCCTTGTCCACAATCCATAAGTGCAAATGTTACTCTCTTAAGCTAATTTTGTCTCCTGTCATTTTAAATTCTTGTAAAACCATTCTGAGTAGACATATTTGAACTGTTTTCATATTCTGTGTAGCTTATTTTCCAATTATTTCTGTGAAATTTATATTTTATTACCATTTTACCAACATTAGGAATGGACAATGAAGAAGATAACGATTCTCCTTGGGATTCAGAGGTATTACTTCATTTTTTTTTTTAATAACCTTTTATTTACAGGATATATACATGGTAACTTTGCTGGCACAATAATTGCCAAACCTCTTGTTCCACCTCACCTCTTTACCCCACCCCTCCCCCTAAATGGCAGTAATGATCTGTAGGTGTTAAATATATTAAAATATAACTTAGATAATATGGCTGGCATACAGTGACCAAACATTATTTTGCTGTACAAAAAGAATCAGACTCAGAAATTATTTGGTACAATTAGCTTTCAGAAGGAATCAAAAATGGTGGTGTATAAATATAGGGATTGGGAATTCAAATGTAATGGTTTTTAGTCATCTCCCCAGAGTTCTTTTTTCTGGTATAGTTAGTTCAGTTCATTACTGCAACTATTAGAAATGATTTAGTCGGATCTCGTTGTTGAGGATGGCCTGAATCATCAGAACTGGTCATCATCTGCATTGTTGTTGAAGTATAATGACCCCGGTCCTGCCTATTTTCACTCAGCATCAGTCTGCTTTTTGTAAGTCTCTCCAGGTCTTTCTGAAATCAATCCTGTTGGTCATTTCACAGAACAGTAATATTCCATAATTACATGTCTGGCTGCAATTCTGTCTTTAGCCATTCTCCAACTGATGGACATCCATTCAGTTTCCAGTTTCTAGCCACTGCTGTAAAAAGGGCTGCCACAAACATTCAGCACACAGGTCCCTTCCTCTTATAATCTCTTTGGGACATAATCCCAGTAGTAACATCTGTTGATTAAAGGGTATGCAAGTTTGATAACTTTTTGAGCATAGTTCCAAACTACTCAAAATGGTGCTGATTCGTTCACAACCCACCAACAATGAATCACTGTCTCACTTTTCCCAACATCCCTCCAACAATCATGCTTTTTTCCTGTCATCTTAGCAATCTGACAGGTGTAGTGGTATTTTAGAGTTGTCTTAATTTGTATTTCTTCGATTAATAATGACTACATCTTTCATATGACTAGAAATAGTTTCAATTTCTTCATCTGAGAATTGTGTCTGTTCATATCCTTTTGACCATTTTCACTGGAGAATGGTCGATTTTTTGGCAATTAGAGTTAATTCTCATGTTATTTTGGAAATGAGGCTCTTTATTGAACCTTTTGACTGTAAAAATGTTTTCCCCAGTTTATTACTCCCTCTTAATCTTTGTCGTAACAGCTCGCATCAGCCAAAACTTTCTGTGCTTCTGGTATAATCGAAATTTTCATTTTGTGATCAGTAATGATCTCAGTTCTGTTTTGGTCATAAAGACCTTCCCCCTTCCACAGGTCTGCTGGAGAGGTAAAACTATCCTATGTTCCCAATTTATTAATAATTACTCCTTATGCCTATGTCATGAACCCATTTTGACCTTATCTTGGTGTACGGCGTTAAGTATGGATCAATGCCTAGTTTTCGCCATATATTAGTTTCCAATTTCTCCCAGCAATTTTTATCAAACAGTAAAGTTCTTACTCCGTGCTGGGATCTTTTGTCGTTGTCAAAGATCAGGTTACATTTGTTGACTGCTCATCCTCGTGAACCTAATCACATTCCACTGATCAACTAATCTAGGCCTTTTAAATAATACCAGCTGAAGCTGGTACCTAATATAATTTAGATCTGGTACTAAGCCACCATCATTGATTTTTTTCATTAATTCCTTGAAATTTTGGACCTTTGTTTTTCCATATTAACTTTGTTGTTATTTTTCTAGGTCATTAAATAGTTTTTGGGAGTCTGATTTTGGTATAGCGCTAAATAAATAGGATAGTTTTTGTGTGGCCGCTTGTCATCTTTTATTATATTTGCTCGCCCATCCAAGAGCATTTAATATTTTCCAATTGGTTAGATCAGACTTAATTTGTGTGAAAAGTGGTCTGCACTTTGCTCATAAAGTTTCTGATTTTCCCTTGGCAGATAGATTCAAAATATTTTATATTATCAGTAGTCACTTTTAAACGGAATTTCTCTTGTAACCTTGATCGTTGATTTTAAGAAGATATATAAGAACGTCGATTTAATTTCAAGTGGGTTTATTTTATAACCAGCAACTTCTGTTGTAAAGCTAGGATTATTTCTAATAATCCTTTAGCAGTAGTCTCGGATTCTACATACTATCATGTCATCAAGAGTGATAATTTGGCTTCCTCATTGCCTTATTCTTTTTTATTCCTTAATCTCTTTCTCAGCTCTTATTGCTATACCTCCAGCTGCTTCTAACAATAACATTAACAGTAATCTGATAGTGGGCAACCTTGTTTCACCCAGATCTTATTGGGAATTTGCTGCAGTTTGCGTCCATTACATGATGCCACTGATGGTTTTAAACAGATGTTGCCAGATTGGTTTTAAGGAAAAGTCCATTTATTCCTATACCTCATGTTTTTTACTTAGAATGATGTTGGATTTTATCAAATGCTTTTTTCTGCATCTATTGAGATGATCATATGGTTTAAGCTAATTTGGTTATTAACATGGCCAATTATATTGATAGTTTTCCTAATAATATTGAACCACAACCTCTGTATTCTCTGGTATAAATCCTACTTGATCATAGTGTGGCTATTCTTGAGATGATTTTCAGTCTTTTTTTGCTATCTTTTATTTAAGATTTTAGCATCACTATTCATTAGGGAGATTGGTCTATAATTTCTTTTCTCTGTTTTCAGCCTACCTGTGGTTTAGGTATCAGTACCATGTCCAGTTATGAAGGAATTTGGTAGACCCTTCATTCCCTAGTTTTATCAAATAATTTATATAGCATTTAGCCAATTGTTCTTTTAAATGTTTGGTAAAATTCACATGTAAATCCATCTGGCTCTGGGGATTTTTCTTAGAGTTGTTTAATTGCCTGTTCTATTTCTTTTCTGAAATAATTATTCAAGCAATTTACTTCTTCCTCTGTTAGTCTGGGGAAGTCTGTATTGGAGGTAACAACCATTTCACTTAGGTTATCAAATTTATTGGCATAAAGTTGAGCAAAATTCTTATTATTTCTCTAATTTCCTCTTCATTGGTGGAAAGTTCTCATTTTTAAGACACTTCATTTTCTCCTCCTTTTCTAATCAGATTTACCAAAGGCTTATCTATTTTGTATTGGCTTTTCACAGAACCAACTCTTAAAGTTTTATTAAATAGTTCAATAGTTTTTTTACTTTCAATATTTTAATTTCTCCTTTTAATTTTAGAAATTTTAATTTAGTATTTTATCAGGTTTTACCTGGCCTTTTAGTTTTTTAGTTGCAAGCCCAATTCATTAATCTTTTCTTTCTGTTTTATTCAAGCCCCTGAGGGTTACAAAATCTCTCCTTATTACCGCTTTACGCATCCACAATTTTGGGTATGATGTTCTCATCATTGTCATTATCTTGAGTGAAATTATTAATTGTATCTATAATTTGCTGCTCACCCAATCATTTTTAAGATGAGATTGTTTAGTTTCCAATACTTTTTGGTCTATTTCAACTTTTTGTTGAATGTAGTTTTATTGCATCGATGATCTGAAAGTATTTCACTATTTTTGCTTTCTTGCATTTAATTTTTGAGGTCTTTATGTCCTAAATATATGGTCAATTTTTGAATAGGTTCCAGTTGAAATCCTCAAGGTTGAGAAGAAAGTATATTCTCTCTATCTCCATTCAATTCTTCTCCAGATCCAACATACCTAATTTTTCTAATATTCTATTTACTCTTTAATTTCTTCTTATTTGTTTTGTGGTTTGATTTGTCTACACTTGAGAGTGGCAAGGTTGAGATCTCCTACTATTACAGTTTTGTTGTTCATTTCTTCTTGCAACCTCTTAACTTCTCCTTGCAGCTGAGTTATACCACTTGGTGCATATATGTTTAATATTGATATTGCTTCGTTGTTTATAAGTACCCTTTAGCAGGGTGATGTAGTTACCTTCCTATCTCTCTTTTAATTAGATCAATTTTTTACTTTTTGCTTGATTCAGATAAGGACGGTCACCCTGCTTTTTGACTCTCTCACCCAGCGACAAAGATATTTGCTCCAGCCTTTACTTTTACTCTATATGGTCCCCGTTAAATATGCCTCTTGTAAACATGTCAGGGTTCTGACCCTTGATCCAGTCTGTTATCTGCCTCTTATGGGGGAGTTAATCCCATTAATATTTACAGTTAGAATTACTTTCTTAATCTGTATTTCTGCCACCCTAATAACCCCAGATTGGTGCTTTTACTTATTCTTTTGCCTCCCAACCCCTTCTTTTCCCTTTAAACTTATAAAATTCTTGTATCACGATACTTATCCTCTTTATAATCCCTCCTCCCTTGAGTCTTTTCCCCTTCCTTCCTTATTACTCTTTCTTTTTTCCTTTTCTCCCCTGTTTTTAATGAGGGCGCAGAGAGAATTTTCTAAAGCAAATGTCAATTATTTTTTCTTTTTGAGCTAACCTGATGAGAGTAAGATTCACAATGTTCCTCCCCTCTCTAAATTCCCTCAGATGATAAGTGTTTCCAGCCTCTTTAGGATGGTTTCCCCTCCTTTTATCCTCCTTCCCACCTTGTCTCCACATCATCCCTTTTCCATATCTACTTTTTATGTTATATAGTCGTTACAATCAAATTATAACGTATTCTTTTTGTGTTGGTCCACAACAGAAATACAATTTCAAGAAATATTTTTACCTTTTCTGCATCTCTTGAGTTCTACCTGGAGATCAAATTTTTGTTTAGTTCTGGTTATTTCTTCAGAAACAAATGGAATTAATTTGTTTTATTAAATGTCCATCTTTCCTGAAGAAAATGCCTCATTAGCTGGCAGTTTATTCTGGCTGCATCTCGTTGTTGTGCCTTCGAATATCATATTCAGGCCCTTCTTCCTTTAATGTAGAGGTGTTGTGATCTTGGTGACTTTATTGTGGCACCTCGGTATTTAAATGGTTTTTTTGCCGCTTGTAATTTTTCCTTAATCTGATCGTTCTTGAAATTTCACACAATATTCTTTGGGTTTTTATTTTAGGGTTTCTTCAGAAGGTGTTCGACGAATTCCTTTTCTCAATGCCTATTTACCTTCTGATTCTATTACATCTGGGCAGTTCTTCTTTGATGATTTCTTGAAAAATAGTATCTAGGCTCCTTTTTCATCATAGTTTTTCAGAAAGTCCACAATCAGATTATCTCCCAGATCTGTTTTCCAAGTCTGTCGTTTTTGCAAGTAGAAAATTCGTGGTTTTTCCAGTTTATCATTTTTTTTTTGTTTTTAAGCTGACCGATTTGCTGTCTCAATGAATCATTAGGTTTCTCAATTTGTTCAGTTCTATAATTTTAAAGAATTATTTTCAATAGCTTTTTTTACTTCTTTCTGTATATGTCCAATTGAGTTTTTGAATGTATTGTTTTGGTCTTTGTGGAATTTTTTTTCCATTAATTTTTTTTTTTTTTTGGGTGAATTATTTTCTTTTTTCTCTAATTCACAGATCCTATTTCATGTTGTTCTTTGTCTCTTTTCAATTCATCGGATCCTGCTTCTTTTGCGAGTTCCCTTTTGTCTTTTCAATCCACAAAATCTGTTTCTAGTGAATTCTTTATTTTTCCAATTCACAATTTTACTTTCCTGAGATTTTTTTTATTTTTCCAATTCACTCAATTTTGTTTCTGCACTTCCTGGAAATTTTTTAACTTTTCCACCTGTATTTCAGGAAGTTGTTGCTCTCTTTGTAAGGCTTCTCTTTCCTTTCCTTATCTTCTAACTCTTTTGATTTTTAATGGTCTCTTTCTATAGAGTATATTTATGTAAAGGAGGAGAGTCTGATGGCTTGTTGCTTGAGGTCTCTTCAGGTTTGGTTGACCTGCTCTTTTTCTGCATAGAAGCGTCGATTATTCATCTTTTATCTTCATGTTTAAAGCCTTTAGAAGCCCTAGTGCAGCTACCAGTTTCCCTCTACAGAGCAGGAAAGATGTAAACCGATTTTTATTGCGAGAGGTATGGGAGTGCTCAAGAGAGCTTCCTCCCCCAACAGGAAGTGGATTCAGCACTGGCCTAGCTATCAAACTGCTGGGTAGTAGGCTGGAGTGGGATTATCGACGTCTCTCTTTGGCCAGAGACTAAGTGGTGAAAACAACGCCTCAGGCCGGAGCCTTGTGGGATCAGAGTATTAGTTGTGCCGACCGTAAAACACAGACACAAACTCGGTCACCCAGTGTCTCTGTCTGGATGCAAATCGGCCCCTGAAAGCTCTATGGCCCTGCAAGCCGCCCCCACTGGGCAGAGATTGAGGCCAACCTGCCAGTCCTCCTGTTGTGTGCAAGATCACAACTGCCCCAAGGAAAGTCTGTGAGCCAGTGGGTTGGGGCTGCGCTACGGTGTTGAGATCTGTGCCTTCACCCTCGGTTTGAGACCTCCTCCGAACTCCACTTCTCTCCCAGTCTGCGCCCGATCTCCTGGTCCTGAACCAACCTTTTATGAGACCGGTGATTTTCTTCGGTCAGAGTTGTTCCCACTTATCTTACGAATTGTAGTGTCAAAAGACCATTTTCTTTGAGGCTCGATATAACATTGATAAAGAGGGCACCACCATTAGATTTCACCTGAACACCTTAGCAATTTCACTGTTCCTCTTCCTCAGTCTGTAATTCCGTGAACAAGTTTACAACATTTATGCCTTCTAAGTATTAGGATATATTCCATGAGTAAGAGACTTTGGAGAAACAGTTTACCCATACCCATGATTAAAATTACCTGTGTTAATAGATAGGACAAAGACACCAGGTTAATGTTGGCAAAATTCAATTCTAAGTAAATTTCTGCACATCTTCTATACACAAAGGATGAAGCCCAAACAAAAAGCAATGTAAAAATCATTTGTATGGCATAAAGAAAGACTTAATGCAAAACGTTATAATTAAGGTATAGGATTGTTGTTTCTCGATTTCGCAGAGATAGAAGCGCAGTGCAGAGAGAAAGAGGATAGTAATGATGATTACAAACAATGTAAAACTTGAAGTTCAATTGTCACAAAGGAGACTAATAAAAGTCATAAGGATCTTGTATTGTTATCGCCATTGTACGCCTTGCATCATAGCTTTAGAATTTGGGATTTGATTTGTATCAAGGCTCCAGTCATTTCTTAGATAATATAATAATGTATTGAAACATAGTTCAGGAAAGTTTTATTTTGTGTGATCATTGTCAAAGGTTACCTGTAACAAAGGTACATTATACGTAAAAACATATTTTTCCAAAAGAAATCTTTTTATTAATCTAAATTTTAAACTCACCTCTCCTTGTTCTTCAGATAGACATCAATTTCTTTTTTTTAAATTAAACCTTTTTATTTTCTAAACATATATGTGGATAATTCCTCATCTTTAGCCCTTGAAATTCTTTGTCTTCCAATTTTCTCTCCCTCCTTCGAAGACTCTCCCCTGCATAGCAAGTAGCCCAATATATATTAAACATGGTAGAAATACATGATAAATACAATTATTGAGATGCACAAGACAAATCAAATCAAACTAGTAACAACAAAAAAGGAGAGAACAGCTACTTGTTGCACTTGATAGAGTAGCTACCCAGAATTCAGGAGGGTCTGAAGTCAAAACCCTGAGACACTTAACACTTCCTAGCTGTGTACCTGGTAAAATGACTTAACCCCAGTTGCTTTAGGAAAAGAGAGAGAGAGAAAGAGAAAGAGAGAGATTGCTATGTTGATAACCATATTTAGATGTCACAGTCCTCTCTCCAGGTGGAGAGGGTTCTCTTCATCACTGAACCACTGGAACACATAAATTGTCACATTGTTGAAGAGAGCCATGGGCATCAAAACTGATCATAGCATAATCTTTGGCTTGCCATGTATAGTGACCACATGGCTCTCCTTTTTTCCCTAACAATCAGATTATGTGTCCTCAAGCCTCTGTTAAATTATTCTGTTGATCTTTTGTTATTGAAAAATAATATTGCATAACAAGCATATACCATTATTTAATCAGCCATTCTTCAACTAATGGCTAACCATTCAGTTTCCAATTTCTTGCCTCTACAAAAAGGGCTGCAGCAAACATTTTGCTCATGTGGGTCCCTTTCCTTCCCTTAATATTTCTTTGGCCTACAAGCCCACCAGTACCACTGCTAGATCAAAGGGAAGGCAGATTGATAATCTTTTGATCGAAGTCCCAAATTGCTCTCCAGAATGGTTGGATATTTTCACAGTTCCACACACAATGTATTAGCTAGATGTGGAAATTAAACAAGAACTTGAATAATAATTTTATTGTACGTCTCTGTACCTTTTACCGTTTAAAAATACTTTAATTTCTGTTACATGGAATAAATTTAATTAATGCACACTGTACTGTGAACTCTTATACCACTGAAATAATCTCACATTCCAAAGTATAATTTCTTACTTCTCCATTACATTTTCCCTACACTAATATTTCAGTAACTCAGTACAACTCCACATTCATAAAATCTCTTTTTTTCTATGGAACTCGGAAACAAAGAAGACTAAATTCTTGCCACCTTGTACTTTCTAATTATTTGGGGATCTAAGGCATCCACAAAATAATTCATTTTCGCATAGCTGTTAAAAAAAGTCAGTCAAAAAACTGGCAAGGTTATTAATCTATTTGAAGCAATTCGAATTTGAGTTAATTCTTTTTCCTTTTCATGAATTTCTAGTTCAGCGAAACATTTTTTGAATGACTTATTTTTTCCCCATGAAGTACCTTTCCTTATATTATACCAGTTATATGGAATATCATCCTGGGACTCTTCGTTTTCTTCTGAAATTCTGTTTGAATTTCAGAAATCACATCACACAATGCTAAGTACAGAAAGTTTTCATTGGTCCTACTAAACATTCATAACTTTTTGTAATTCTCGAATACCTCTCACAAATTCTATGTTCTTCCATACTTGGAGCTTAAAAAACAGTGAAATAGTAGCTACTATGTACAAGGCAGTGTTCAAGGGACAGAAAGATTAAGAACAAAAGACATAAACAATATATAACTTAAAAGAAAACCAGTGAATTGGGGGTTTGAAACATCTGCCTGGTGCTGTAACATGGTGGAAAATTCAGAGATGTCCCAAAGAATATAGCAAAGGAATAAATGTCATGTCTGTTCTGAGTCCCCTCCTTTGAAGTTCATGGCTCTTCCTTCCAATCAGGCAATATCTTCCCTTCGAGGTTATTATCATTTGAGTATAAGAAGTGTGTATCATGCCTAATATTTTAATTTATTGAAGTAATAGTAAAATATTTATCTACATAGGGGTGGGAAAAATTCATATTTCTACTTATGGACAAGAAGTTTTCTATAAATCAGATACCTAAAATTGGTGATTGAAAACATCCAATTCATTTCTTGATTAGATTGTTGGGTCCATCACCTTCTGTCAAGTGCAGTATAATAGCTAGGTTCACATTTTTTATGCTAGCCATATATTTAAGAAAAATTTTGGAGGACATTGTACATTTCATTCTCATTAATTACAGGAATATATATCAGACCCAGATGTGGAAAAAAAGCACATTATTATTTTACCTGACTACAGTACAAGAAAAAACGAAAATCCAAATATTCCAAATCAGCTACAAGCTCCGGATACATCGAAAAAGGTGCTGTAAGAAAGGTGGTTATACAATGCCCTGTTTCCTCAATTTAGGACATCACAAGGTAAATTTCTAGTTATGCTCTTGGCTACTTTCTTGCATAATCTTAAGTAGTTCAGGGGTTCAAATTCAACATTTTCCAATAAAAATCAAAATATCAAAATGAAGCCCAACCCGACCCAAGTTCAAACGCCTTTAAGAATAAGGTGCTATACATTAAATTTGGAACTTCAAAACATTCTTTCAAAAATGCCATTATACATATTTAAATGTTGTTTATTTTTTGAAATAAAATTTGTGTATTCGCTAAAATTACCATTGACCCCTAAAGCTTCTATTTTCGAAAAATATAAATAAATTTATTTTAAAAGTTTTCTCCTGTCATTTTAGTTTCATTTTCTAAAACCATTCTGGTAGATATAATTGAACTGTTTTCTTATTCTGAGTAACATATTTTCCAATTATTTCTATTTCATCTATTTTTTTCCATTTTATCAACATTAGGAAAGGATAAAAAAGAAGAAATTTCCTTTTAGAGTTTAATTCATTTGAAACTTCAATCTTGATTTTTTTTTTTTTTTTAATTACTTTACTTTAGTTTTTCTAATCAATTTTTGGTGGTTGGGGGACTTTAAACTAGAAAGATTTCAAAATAATCTAGTACAACTGCCTTTTTAAAATCAGCTTATTAAAAAAGAAAAATGGTCTAACCAGGACTTCATGGTTTCCCTCTCCTCCTGAACATTGAATTTCAATTTCCCCTCAGTCTTTATTCATGAACAAGTTTAATAACATTTATGCTCTTCTGAGTATTGGATATATTCAAAAAGTAGAGCTTTTGGAAAATGAAGCCTACTTCCCTATCCAATATCAACACCTCAAAAGGATGGAAAAAGGCATATATTTGTGATCTATGGCCAATTTCTAAGTAAATTTCTGGATAGCTTCTATACACAAAGGCTTTGGCCCATACAAAGGCCAATGTAAAAGTCATTTGTATTAAATGAAGAAAGGCTTAATGAAAGAGGTAATAATTAGGGTGTAGAGATAGGATGAGGTTGGACTGGCAGAGAGGAAGCAGGGAATAGTGCAGAGAGAAAGAGGATATTAAAGATGCACGATGTAAAACTTGGAAGTTCAATTGTCACAAAGGGGACTAATAAAAGTCATAATAATCTTCTATAAGAAATAGATTGTCATTGTTTGCCTTGAATCATAGCTTTAGGATTTGGGATTTGATTTGTATCAGGGAGCAAGTCATTTCTTAGACAGTATAATAATGTATTGAAATATATTTCAGGAAAGTTTTATTTTATGTGATCATTGTCAAAGATTACCTGGAACAAAGGTACATTATACATAAAAATATATTTTTCCAAAAGAAATTTCCTTTGTATTTATCTCAAATTTTAAGTTCACCTCTCCTTGTTCTTCAGATAGACATCAATTTCTTTTTTTAAAATTAAACCTTTTTATTTTCTAAACATATATGTGGGTAATTCCTCATCTTTAGCCCTTGAAATTCTTTGTCTTCCAATTTTCCCTCCCTCCTTCCACCACTCTCCCCTGCAAAGCAAGTAGTCCAAAATATGTTAAACATGAAAGAAATACATGTTAAATACAATTATTGTCCTGTAGAAGACAAATCAAATCAAACTAGTAACAACAAAAAAAAGGAGAGGGCAGCTACTTGTTGTACTGGATAGAGGAGCAGCCCAGAATTCAGGAAGTTCTGAGTTCAAAAACCTCAGACACTTAACACATCATAGCTGTGTACTTGAAAAAATGATTTAACCCAATTTCCTTAGGTAACGAGAGAGAGAGAGAGAGAGAGAGAGAGAGAGAGAGAGAGAGAGAGACATTGCTATGTTGAGAACCACATTTAGATTTCACAGTATTCTCTTCCGGTGGATAGGGTTCTCTTCATCAATAAACCACTGGAACTGATATAAATTGTCTCATTGTTGAAGAGATTCAGGGCATCAGAACTGATCATAGCATAATCTTCTGCTTGCCATGTATAGTGACCTCCTGGCTCTCCTTATTTCCCTAAGAATCAGTCCATGTGTCTCCAAGCCTCTGTGCAATCATCCTGTTGATCTTTTGTTATTGAAAAATAATATTGCATTACAAGCATATAACATTATTTAATCAGCCATTCTCCAAATAATGGGCAACCATTCAGTTTCCAGTTTCTTTCCTCTACAAACAGAGCTGCCACAAAAATTTTGCTCATTTGGGGCCCTTTCCTTACCTTAATATCTCTTTGGCCTATAAGCCCACTAGAACCACTGACAAATCAAAGGGAATGCAGTTTGATAATCTTTGATCGTAGTTCCAAATTGCGCTCCAGAATGGTTGGATCGGTTCACAGTTCCACACAGAATGATTTTGCTAGATGTTCATTCTTTCAAGCATTATCAAAATAGAAATGTGGAAATTAAACAAGAATTTGGATAATAAATTTATTATAATTCTCTGTATCTTTTACCTTTTAAAAAATGTATTTAGTTTCCAAGACTTTACTTTCTCTTATATGGAATAAATTTAATTAATGGACATTGTATTGTGAACTCTTATACCACTGGTATAATCTCAGATTCCAAAGTATAACTTCTTACTTCTCCATTACATTTTTACTGCACTAATATTTCAGTAACTCAGTAGAACTACACATGCATAAAACGTCTTTTTTTCTATGGCACTCAGAAACAAAGAAGACTAAATTCTTGCCACCTTGTACTTTCTAATGTAATTGGGGATCTAATGCATCCACAAAATAATTCATTTTCGCATAAGTATTTAAAAAAAGTCAGTCAAAAAACTGGCAAGGTTATTAATCTATTTGAAACAATTCGAATTTGAGTTAATTCTTTTTCCCTTTCCATGAATTTCTATTTCAGTCAAACATTTTTTGAATGACTCCTAATTTTTCACCCTAAAGTACCTTTCCTTATATTATACCGGTTGTTCGGAATACCATCCTAGGACTCTTTGCTTTCTCCTGAAATTCTGTTTGAATTTCAGAAATCACATCAAACACTGCTAAGAACACACAGCTTTCATGGGTCCTTCTCAACATTCATAACTTTTTGTAATTCTTGAATACATCTCACAGATTCTATATTCTTCCATACTTGTAGCTTAATAAACAGTGAAAAATTAGCTACAATGTACCAGGCAGTGTTCAAGTCGGAGAAAGATGAAAAATAAAAGACATAAACAATTCATAACCTAAAAGTAAACCAATGAATTGGGGGTTGGAGAAATCTGCCTTGTGCTGCAACATGGTGGAAAATTCAGAGATGTCCCAAAGAGTATAGCAAAGGGAGAAATGAGATGTCTGTGCTGAGTCCCCTCCTTTGAAATTCATGGCCCTTCCTTCCAATCAGGCAATAACTTCCCTATCAGGTTATTATCATTTGAGGATAAGAAGTGTGTATCATTCCTAATATTTGAATTTATTGAAGTAATAGTAAAATATTTATCTGCATAGGTGTGGGATAAATTCATATTTCTACTTATGGAGAAGAGGTTTTCTATAAACCAGATACATAAAATTGGTTATTTAAAACATCCAATTCATTTCATGATTAGATTGTTGGGTTCATCACCTTCTGTCAAGTACAGTATAACAGCTAGGTTCACATTTTTTATGCTAGCCATATATTTAAGAAAAATTTTGGAGGACATTGTACATTTCATTCTCATTAATTACAGGAATATATATCAGACCCAGATGTGGAAAAAAAGCACATTGTTATTTTACCTGACTACAGTACTAGGACACAAAAAACTTCTGAAAATCCAAATATTCCAAATCAGCTACAAGCTCCGGATACATCAGACAAAGGTGCTGTAAGAAAAGGTGAGTTATTATGTTGACAATGCACCTGATTTCATCAATTTAGGACATCCACAAGGAATAAATTTCTAGTTATGCTCATTGGCTACTGTTCTATAGCATAGAGTCTTCCAGAGTAGCCCAGGGCTTCAGAATTTCAGCATTTTGCCCATGATAACACAAACAAAATATCAGCCATGGAAACTGAACCCAGGGCTATCTTAGGTCAAACTGGCCTTCTATACACTGGCCAGTGCTATACCTCAAGTTGTAGAACATATTGCAAAATATTTTCCAAAAATGCCACTATAAACATTTAAATGTCTAGGGTATTTTTGAAACAAAATATTCTGTATTCTCCCATAAAATTACCATTGATCCTCTAACATCTATTTTGGAAGACCTTGCCTTGTTCATAATCCATAAGTGTAAATGTTATTCACTTAATCAAATTTTGTCTCCTATCATATTAGTTTAAATTTTCCTAAAGCCATTCTGAGTAGACATACTTGAACTGTTTTCATATTCTGAGAAGCATATTTTCCAATTATTTCTGTGGTTATTTATATTTTATTACCATTATATCATCATTAGGAGTGGACAATGAAGAAGATAACAATTCTCCTTGGGATTCAGAGGTATTAATTCATTTTGAAACTTCAATTTTGATTTTTTTTATTGCATTTAAGTTTACTTATTTAGTAATCAGTACAATTGATTAGGTGGAATTAGAAGGGGACATTTCAAGCTAGAAAGGTTTCAGAAAAGGTCTAGTACAACTGACCTTTTAACATGTGGGGAAGACACTCCCCAGACAAGCCAGCTTATGGTCTCAATTCTAGTTTAGAGAAGAGCCAAGAAGACAATTAAATTGGCCTAACTTTCAGGACCTCATGGTTCACACTCTACTCCTAAACAACTTAGCAATTTCAATGCTCTTCTTAGTCTGTCAATCGGTGAACATATTTGATAACATTTTATGCTCTTCTGAGTATTAGGATATATTCCAGAAATGTAAGAGGCTTTGGAGAAATAGAAGCCTACTTCCCTACTCCATGATTAACTTACCTACAAATAATAAGATAGGACAATGGCACCGATATATTATGGCCAATTCTAACTAAATTTCTGCATAACTTCTATACACAAATATTGAGGACCATACAAAGGCCAGGGTAAAAGTCATTTGTGTTGAATGAAGAAAGACTTAATGAAAGAGGTAATAACTAGGGTGTAGTGATAGGATGAGGTTTGGATAGGCAGAGAGGAAGCAGGAAAAAGTGCAGAGAGAAAGAGGATAGTAAAGATGTTTGCAAACAATGTAAACCTTGAGATTCCGTTTTCATAAATGGGAATAAAACACATCATAAGTATCTTCTATAGAAAAAGATTGTCATTGTATGCCTTGAATCATAGCTTAAGCATTTGGGATTTGATTTGTATCAAGAAGCCAGTCATTTCTTAGACAGTATAATAATATATTAAAACATATTTCAGGAAAGTTTTATTTAGTGTGATAATTTTCAAAGATTACCTGGAACAAAGGAACATTATATGTAAAAATATATATTTCCAAAGAAATTTCCTTTGTATTTATCACAAATTTTAAGTTCACCTCTCCATGTTCTTCAGAAGTACATCAATTCTTTTTTTTTTTTAAATTAAAACTTTTTATTTTCTAAACATGTATGTGGGTAATTCCTCATCTTTACCCCTTGAAATACTTTATATTCCAATTTTCTCTCCCTCCTTCTGCCACTCTCCCTTCAATGCATGTAGTCCAATATACGTTATGCATGGAGGAAATACGTGTAAAATACAAATATATTCCTGCACAAGACAAATCAAACCAAACTTGTACCAACAAAAAAAGGAGGGGGCAGCTACATATTACACTGGATAGAGTAACAGTCCAGAAGTCAGGAGGATGTGAGTTCAAAAGTGTCCTCAGAAACGTGAAACGTCCGACCAGTGTAGACTTGGGCAAGTCACTTAACTCCAATTGCCTTAGGAAGAGAGAGAGAAAGAGACAAATTTCTATGTTGAGAACCACATTTGGATTTCACAGTCCTCTCTCCATGTGGAGAGGGTTCTCTTCATCACTGAACCACTGGAAGTGATATAAATTGTCTCATTGTTGAAGATAGCCATGGGCATCAGAATTGATCATAGCATAATCTTATGCTTGCCATGTATAGTGACCTCCGGGTTCGCCCCATTTCCCTTAGAATCAGTCCATATATCTCCAAGCCTCTCTGCAATCGTCGTGTTGATCTTTTCTTATTGAAAAATAATATTGCATAACAAGCATATACGATTATTTAATCAGCCATTCCCCAAATAATGGGAAACCATTCAGTTTCCAGTTTCTTGCCTCTATAAAAAGTGCTGCCATAAACATTTTGCTCATGTGGGTCCTTTTCCCTCCCTTAATATCACCTTGGCCTATAAGCCCACTAGAACCACTGCTAGATCAAAGGGAATGCAGTTTGATAATTTTTTGATCTGTTCACAGTTCCACACAAAATGCCTTTGCTAGATGTTCATACTTTTCAAGCTTTATCAACATAGAACTGTGGAAATTAAACAAGAACTTGAATAATAAATCTTTTGCAATTCTCTGTATCTTTTAACTTTTTAAAAAAATACATTTAGTTTCCAAGACTTTACTTTCTGTTATATGGAATAAATATAATTAATGCACATTGTATTCTGAACTCTTATATCACTGTAATAATCTCGCATTCTAAAGTATAATTCTTATTTCTTCATTATATTTTTACTACACTAATATGTCAGTAACTCGGAACAACTACACATGCATAAAATCGCTTTTTTTCTATGGCACTCAGAAACAAAGAAGACTAAATTCTAGCTACCTTGTACTTTCTAATTATTTGGGGATCTAAGCCATTCTCAAAATAATTCCTTTTCACATAGCTGTTAAAAAAAAGTCAGTCAAAAAACAGGCAATGTTATTGATCTATTTGAGGCAAGTGGAATTTGAGTTAAATCTTTTTCCCTTTTCATGAATTTCTATTTCAGTCAAACATTTTTTGAATGACTCCTTACTTTTTTCCCATGAAGTACCTTTTTTTTTTTATTTTACACCAGTTGTTTGGAATATCATCCTGGCTCTCTTCCTTTTCTTCTGAAATTCTGGCTCAATTTCAGAAATCCCATCAAACAATGCATGTACACACAGCTTTCATGGGTCCTTCTCAACATTCATAACTTTTTGTAATTCTCGAATACATCTCATAGATTCTATATCCTTCCCTACTTGTAGCTTAATAAACAGTGAAAAATTAGCTACAATGTACCAGGCAGTGTACAGGCCAGAGAAAGATTAAAAACAAAAGACCTAAACCATTCACAACCTAAAAGTAAACCAATGAATTGGGGTTGGAGAAATCTGCCTTGTGCTACATCAGAGGTGTCCTAAAGAGTATATATAGCAAAGGGAGAAATGAGATGACTGTGCTGAGTCCCCTCCTTTGAAATTCATGGTTCTTCCCTCCAATCAGGCAAAAATTCCCTACAAGGTTATTATCATTTGAGGATAAGAACTGTGTATCACTCCTAATATTTGAATTTATTGAAGTAATAGTAAAATATTTATCTGCATAGGTGTGGGATAAATTCATATTTCTACTTATGGAGAAGAGGTTTTCTATAAACCAGATACTTAAAGTAGGTGATTGAAAACATCCAATTCATTTCATGATTAGATTGTTGGGTCCATCACCTTCTGTCAAGTGCAGTATAATAGCTAGGTTCACATTTTTTATGCTAGCCATATATTTAAGAATAAATTTGGAGGACATTGTACATTTCTTTCTTATTAATTACAGGAATATGTATCGGACCCAGATGTAGAAAAAAAACACATTGTTATTTTACCTGACTACACTACTAGGACACAAAAAACTTCTGAAAATCCAAATATTTCAAATCAGCTACAAACTCCTGGTACATCAGACAAAGCTGTTGTAAGAAAACGTGAGTTATTGTGTTGACAGAGCTCTTGATTTCATCAATTTAGGACATTCACAGGGAATAAATTTCTAGTGATGTTCATTGGCTACTGTTCTATAGTATCTAGTCTTCAAGAGTATTCAGGGTTTCAGAAGTTCAGCATTTTGTCCATGATAGCACAATCAATATATCAGCCATGGAAACGGAACCCAGGGCTGCCTAAGTTCAAACTGGCCTTCTATGCACTGGCCAGTGCTATAACTCAAGTTGTAGAACATACTGCAAAATATTCTTTCCAAAATGCCATTATAAACGTTTAAATGTTAAGGGTATTTTTGAAATAAAATATTCTGTATTCTCCCATAAAATTCCCACTGATCCCCTAGCTTCTGTTTTTGAAAGGCTTTGCCTTGTTCATAATCCATAAGTGCAAATGTTATTCTCTTAATCTAATTTTGTCTCCTGTCATTTTAGTTTAAATTTTCCTAAAGCCATTCTGAGTAGACATACTTGAACTGTTTTCATATTCTGAGTAGCATATTTTCCAATTATTTCTGTGGTTATTTATATTTTATTACCATTATATCAACATTAGGAGTGGACAAAGAAGAAGATAGCGATTCTCCTTGGGATTCAGAGGTATTAATTGATTTTGAAACTTCAATCTTGATTGTTTTTTTTTTAATTACATTTAAGTTTACTTATTTACTAATCAGTGCAATTGCTCGGGTGGAATTAGAAGGGGAGTTTTCGAGCTAGAAAGATTTCAGAAATAATCTAGTACAACTGCGTTTTAACATGTAGGGAAGACACTCCCCAGACAAGTCAGCTTATGGTCTCACTACTAGTTTAGTGAAGAGCCAAGAAGACAATTCAATGGTCCTAACTTTCAGAATCTCATGGTTTACACTCTACTCCTGAACACCTTTTCAATTTCAATGTTCCTATCAGTCTGTCATTCGTTGAACAAGTTTGATAACATTTTATGCTCTTTCTGAGTATTAGGAAATATTCCAGAAATTAAGAGACTTTGGAGAAATAGCTTATTTCCCTACTCCATGATTAACTTACCTACAAATAATAAGATAGGACAATGGCACCTATATAAGGTGATATTATGGCTAATTCTAAGTAAATTTCTACATAGCTTCTATACACAACAATTGAGGCCCATACAGATGACAAGGTAAAAGTCATTTGTGTTGAATGAAGAAAGACTTAATGAAAGAGGTAATAACTACGGTGTACTGATAGGATGAGGTTTCGGTTGCTAGAGAGGAAGCAGGAAAAAGTGCAGAGAGAAAGAGGATAGTAAAGATGCTTGCAAAAAATGTAAAACTTGAGATTCCATTTTCACAAATGAGACTAATAAAAGTCCTAAGTATCTTCTATAGAAAAAGATTGTTATTGTATGCCTTGAATCTTAGCTTTAGGATTTGAGATTTGATTTTTATCAAGAAGCCAGTCATTTCTTAGACAATATAATAATATATTGAAACACATTTCTGGAAAGTTTTATTTAGTGTGATCATTTTCAAAGATTACCTGGAACAAATGAACATTATATGTAAAAATAAATTTTTCCAAAGGAATTTCCTTTGTTTTTATCATAAATTTTAAGCTCATCTCTCCTTGTTCTTCACATAAACATCAATTTTTTTACAATTAAAACTTTTTATTTTCTAAACATGAATGTGGGTAATTCCTCATCTTTAGCCCTTGAAATACATTATATTTCAATTTCCTCTCCTCCTTCCACCCCTCTCCCTGCAATGCAAGTAGTCCAATATACGTTAAGCATGGAAGAAATACATGTTAAATACAATTATTATCCTGCACAAGACAAATCAAATCAAACTAGTAACAACAAAAAAAGGAGGGGGCAGCTGCTTTTTGCACTGGATAGAGTAACAGCCCAGATATCAGGAGTATTTGAGTTCAAAAGTGGCCTCAGACACTTAAAACTTCCTAGCTGTGTAGACCTGGGCAAGTCACTTAACCCCAATTGCCTTAGGAAGAGAGAGAGCGAGCGAGAGAGAGAGAGAGAGAGAGAGAGAGAGAGTGAGAGAGAGAGAGAGAGAGAGAGAGAGAGACAAATTTTTATATTGAGATCCATATTTAGATTTCACAGTCCTCTCTCCAGGTGGAGAGGATTCTCTTCATCACTGAACCACTGGAACTGATATAGATTGTCTCATTGTTGAAGAGAGCCATGAGCATCAGAACTGATCATAGCATAATCCTCTGTTTGCCATGTATAGTGATCTCCTGGCTCTCCTTATTTCCCTTAGAATTAGTACATGTGTCTCCAGCCCTCTGTGCAATCAACCTGTTGATCTTTTCTTATTGAAAAATAATATTGCATAACATGCATATACCATTATTTAATCAGCCATTATCCAACTAATGGGCATCCCTTCATTTTCCAGTTTACTTTCTCTACAAAAAGGACTGCCTCAAACATTTTGCTCATATGGGTCCCTTTCCCTCCCTTAATATCACTTTGGTCTACAAGCCAACTAGAACCACTGCTAGATCAAAGGAAATACAGTTTGATAATCTTTTGATCTTAGTTCCAAATTGCTCTCCAGAATGGGTGGATCTATTCACAGTTCCACACACAATGTATTAGCTAGATATTCATTTTTTCAGGCTTTATCAACATAAAACTGTGGAAATTAAACAAGAACTTGAATAATGATTTTATTGTACTTCTCTGTACCTTTTAACTTTTTAAAAAAATGCATTTAGTTTCCAAGACTTTAATTTCTCTTATATGGAATAAATTTAATTAATGCACATTGTATTTTGAACTCTTATAGCAATGGAATAATCTCACATTCCAAAGTATAATTACATGCTTCTCCATTACATTTTTACTACACTAATATTTCAGTAACTCAGTACAACTACACATTCATAAAATCTCTTTTGTTCTATGGCACTCAGAAACAAAGAAGACTAAATTCTTGCCACCTTGTACTTTCTAATTTAATTGGGGATCTAAGGCATCCACAAAATAATTCATTTTCACATAGCTGTTGAAAAAAGTGAGTCAAAAGCCTGGCAATGTTATTAATCTATTTGAAGCAATTGGAATTTGAGTTAATTCTTTTTCCCTTTTCATGAATTTCTATTTCAGTCAAACATTTTTTGAATGACTCCTTATTTTTTCCCCTGAAGTACCTTTCCGTATATTATGCCAGTTGTTTGGAATATCACCTGGGTCCCTTCGTTTTCTTCTGACGTTCTGGCTGAATTTCAGAAATCACATCAAACAGTGCAAAGTACACACAATTTTCATTGGTCCTGTTAAACATTCATAACTTTTTGTAATTCTCGAATACATCTCACAGATTCTATATTCTTCCCTATTTGTAGCTTAATAAACAGTGAAAAAGTAGCTACAATGTACCAGGCAGTGTTCAAGGCAGAAAAAGAACAAAAGACATAAACAATTCATAACATAAAAGTAAACCAATGAATTGGGGTTTGGAGAAATCTGCCTAGTGCAACAACATGGTGGAAAATTCAGAGATGTCCCAAAGAGTATAGCAAAAGGAGAAATGAGATGACTGTGCTGAGTTCCCTCCTTTGAAATTCATGGCTCTTCCTTCCAATCAGGCAGTATCTTCTCTTCCAGGTTATTATCATTTGAGGATAAAAAGTGTGTATCATTCCTAATATTTGAATTTATTGAAGTAATAGTAAAATATTTAACTTTATATGTTTGAGACAAATTCATATTACTACTTATGAACAACAGGTTTTATGTAAACCAGATACACAAAGTAGGTGATTGAAAACTTCTAATTTATTTCATGATTAGATTGTTGGGTCTATCACCTTCTGCCAAGTACAGTATAACAGCTAGCTTCACATTTTTTATGCTAGCCATATATTTAAGAAAAATTTTGCAGGACATTGTACATTTCTTTCTTATTAATTACAGGAATATATATCGGACCCAGATGTGGAAAAAAAGCACATTGTTATTTTACCTGACTACACTACTAGGACACAAAAAACTTCTGAAAAACCAAATATCTCAAATCAGCTACAAACTCCTGGTACATCAGCAAAACGTGCTATAAGAAAAAGTGAGTCTTTGTGTCGACAGAGCTCCTGTTTCCATCAGTTTAGGACATCCACAAGCAATAAATTTTTAGTGATGCTCATTGGCTACTGTTCTGTAGCATAGAGTCTTCCAGAGTAATCCAGGGCTTCAGAATTTCAGCATTTTCCCCATGATAGCACAATTAAAATATCAGCCATGGAAAAGGAACCAGGGCTACCTGCGGACAAACTGGCCTTCTATGCACTGGCCAGTGCTATACCTTAAGTTGTAGAACATACTGCAAAACATTCTTTCCAAAAATGCCATTATAAATGTTTAAATTTTAAGGGTATTTTTGAAATAAAATATTCTGTATTCTCCCATAAAATTACCATTGATCCCCTAGCTTCTGTTTTTGAAAGACCTTGCATTGTTCATAATCCATAAGTGCAAATGTTATTCTCTTAATCTAATTTTGTCTCCTGTCATTTTAGTTTAAATTTTCCTAAAGCCATTCTGAGTAGACATACTTGAACTGTTTTCATATTCTGAGTGGTGTATTTTCCTATAACTTCTGTGGTTATTTATATTTTATTACCATTATATCAACATTAGGAGTGGACAAAGAAGAAGATAGCGATTCTCCTTGGGATTCAGAGGTATTAATTCATTTTGAAACTTCAATCTTGATTGTTTTTTTTTAATTACATTTAAGTTTACTTATTTACTAATCAGTGCAATTGATTGGGTGGAATTAGAAGGGGACTTTTCTAGCAAGAAAGATTTCAGAAATAACCTAGTACAACTACCCTTTTAACATGTGGGGAAGACACTCCCCAGACAAGTCACCTTATGGTCTCAATACTAGTTTAGTGAAGAGCCAAGAAGACAATTCAATGGTCCTAACTTTCAGGACCTCATGGTTTCCACTCTTCTCCTGAACACCTTAGCAATTTCAATGTTCCTCTCAGTCTGTCATTCAGTGAACAAGTTTGATAACATTTTATGCTCTTCTGAGTATTAGGATATATTCCAGAAATGTAAGAGACTTTGGAGAAATAGAAGCTTACTTCCCTACTCCATGATTAACTTACCTACAAATAATAAGATAGGACAATGGCACCTATATAAGCTGATGTTATGGGAAATTCTATGTAAATTTCTGCATAGCTTCTATACACAAAGACTGAGGCCCATACAAAGGCCAATGTAAAAGTCATTTGTATTGAATGAAGAAAGACTTAATGAAAGAGGTAATAAATAGGGTGTAGTGATAGGATGAGGTTTGGGTTGGCAGAGAGGAAGCAGGAAAAAGTGCAGAGAGAAAGAGGATAGTAAAAATGGTTGCAAACAATGTAAAACTTGAGATTCCGTTTTCACAAAGGGGACTAATAAAAGTCATAAGGATCTTCTATAAAAAAAGATTGTCACTGTATGCCTTGAATCATAGCTTTAGGATTTGGGATTTGATTTGTATCAAGGAGCCAGTCATTTCTTAGACAGTATAATAATGTATTGAAACATATTTCAGGAAAGTTTTATTTTGTGTGATCATTTTCAAAGATTATCTGGAACAAAGGTACATTATACGTAAAAATATATTTTTCCAAATAAATTTCCTTTATATTTATCACAAATTTTAAGCTCATCTCTCCATGTTCTTCAGAAGGACATCAATTCATTTTTTTTAAATTAAAACTTTTTATTTTCTAAACATGTATGTGGGTAATTCCTCATCTTTAGCCCTTGAAATACTTTGTATTCCAGTTTTCTCTCCCTCCTTCCACCACTCTCCCTGCATAGAAAGTAGTCCAATATACGTTAAGCATGGAAGAAATACTTTTTAAATACAATTATTATCCTGCACAAGACAAATCAAATCAAACTAGTAACAATAAAGAAAGGAAGGGGCAGCTAGTTGTTGGACTGGATAGAGTAATTGCTCGGAAGTCAAGAGGATTTGAGTTCAAAAGTGACCTCAGACACTTAAAACTTCCTAGCTGTGTAGACCTGGACAAGTCACTTAACCCCAATTGCCTTAGGAAGAGCGAGATAGATAGATAGGTAGAGAGAGAGACAAATTTCTATGTTGAGATCCATATTTAGATTTCACAGTCCTCTCTCCAGGTGGAGAGGATTCTCTTCATCACTGAACCACTGGAACTGATATAGATTGTCTCATTGTTGAAGTGAGTCAGGGCATCAGAATTGATCATAGCATAATCTTCTGCTAGCCATGTATAGTGACCTGCTGGCTCTCCTCATTTCCCTTAGAATCTGTCTACGTGTCTCCAAGCCTCTCTGCAATCATCATGTTGATCTTTTCTTATTGAAAAATAATATTGCATAACAAGCATATACGATTATTTAATCAGCCATTCCCCAAATAATGGGAAACCATTCAGTTTCCAGTTTCTTGCCTCTACAAAAAGGTCTGCCACAAACATTTTGCTCATGTGGGTCCCTTTCCCTCCCTTAATATCACCTTGGCCTAGAAGCCCACTAAAATCACTGAAAAATCAAAGGGAATGCAGTTTGATAATCTTTTGATCATATTTCCAAATTGCTCTCCAGAATGGGTGGATCTGTTCACAGTTTCATATACAATGTCTTTGCTAGTTATTCATTCTTTCAGGCTTTATCAACATAGAACTGAGGAAATTAAACAAGAACTAAATAATAAATTTATTTTAATTCTCTGTACCTTTTACCTTTTTTAAAAAATACATTTACTTTCCAAGACTTTACTTTCTCTTCTATGGAATAAATGTAATTAATGCACATTGTATTGTGAACTCTTATAGCATTGGAATAATCTCACATTCCAAAGTATAATTTTTTACTTCTCCATTACTTTTTTATTGCACTAATATTTCAGTAACTCAGTACAACTAAACATTCATAAAATCTCTTTTGTTCTATGGCACTCAGAAACAAAGAAGACTAAATTCTTGCCACCTTGTACTTTCTAATTTAATTGGGGATCTAAGGCATCCACAAAATAATTCATTTTCGCAAAGCTGTTAAAAAAAAAAAGTCAGTCAAAAACTGGTAATGTTATTAATCTATTTGAGGCAATTGGAATATGAGTTAATTCTTTTTCCTTTTTCATAAATTTCTATATCAGTCAAATATTTTTTGAATGACTCCTTATTTTTACCCCCTGAAGTACCTTTCCTTATATTATACCGGTCATTTGAAATATCCCGGGTCTTTTCATTTTCTTCTGAAATTCTGGCTGAATTTCAGAAATCACATCAAACAGTGCTAAGTACACACAGCTTTCATGGATCCTTCTCAAAATTCATAACTTTTGTAATTCTCGAATACATCTCACAGATTTTATACTCTTCCATACTTGTAGCTTAATAAACAGTGAAAAAGTAGCTACAATGTACCAGGCAGTGTTCAAGGCAGAGAAAGATTAAGAACAAAAGACATAAACAATTCACAACCTAAAAGTAAACCATTAAATTGGGGGTTGGAGAAATCTGCCTTGTGCTGCAACGTGGTGGAAAATTCAGAGGTGTCCCAAAGAATATAGCAAAGGAATAAATGTCATGTCTGTTCTGAGTCCCCTCCTTTGAAGTTCATGGCTCTTCCTTCCAATCAGGCAATATCTAACCTTCGAGGTTATTATCATTTGAGTATAAGAAGTGTGTATCATGCCTAATATTTTAATTTATTGAAGTAATAGTAAAATATTTATCTACATAGGGGTGGGAAAAATTCATATTTCTACTTATGGACAAGAAGTTTTCTATAAATCAGATACCTAAAATTGGTGATTGAAAACATCCAATTCATTTCTTGATTAGATTGTTGGGTCCATCACCTTCTGTCAAGTGCAGTATAATAGCTAGGTTCACATTTTTTATGCTAGCCATGTATTTAAGAAAAATTTTGGAGGACATTGTACATTTCATTCTCATTAATTACAGGAATATATATCAGACCCAGATGTGGAAAAAAAGCACATTATTATTTTACCTGACTACAGTACAAGGACACAAAAAACTTCTGAAAATCCAAATATTCCAAATCAGCTCCAAGCTCCGGATACATCAGACAAAGGTGCTGTAAGAAAAGGTGAGTTATACAATGCACCTGATTTCCTCAATTTAGGGCATCCACAAGGAATAAATGTCTAGTTATGCTCATTGGCTACTGTTCTATAGCATAGAGTCTTCCAGAGTAGTTCAGGGGTTCAGAAGTTCAGCATTTTGCCCATTATAACGCAATCAAAACATCAGCAATGGAAGCCGAACCCAGAGCTGCCTAAGTTCAAACTGGCCTTCAATGCATTATAGAATGCTATACCATAAATTGTAGAACATACTGCAAAACATTCTTTCCAAAAATGCCATTATACATATTTAAATGTTGTTTATTTTTGAAATAAAATATTGTGTATTCGCACATAAAATTACCATTGAGCCCCTAAGCTTCTATTTTTTAAAAGACCCTGCCTTGTCCACAATCCATAAGTGCAAATGTTACTCTCTTAATCTAAGTTTGTCTCCTGTCATTTTAGTTTAAATTTTCATAAAACCATTCTGAGTAGATATAATTGAATTGTTTTCTTATTCTGAGTAACATATTTTCCAATTATTTCTATGGTTACTTATCTATATTTTATTACCATTTTATCAACATTAGGAAAGGATAAAGAAGAAGATAGCGATTCTCCTTGGGATTCAGAGGTATTAATTCATTTTGAAACTTCAATCTTGATTGTTTTTTTTTTAAATTACATTTACGTTTAGTTATTTACTAATCAGTGCAATTGCTCGGGTGGAATTAGAAGGGGACTTTTCAAACTAGAAAGATATCAGAAATAATCTAGTACAACTGCCTTTTTAACAAGTCAGCTTATGGTCGAACCAAGAAGACAATTCAATGGTCCTAACTTTCAGGACCTCATGGTTTCCACTCTCCTCCTGAACACCTTAGCAATTTCAATGTTCCTCTCAGTCTGTCATTCAGTGAACAAGTTTGATAACATTTTATGCTCTTCTGAGTATTAGGATATATTCCAGAAAAGTAAGAGACTTTGGAGAAATAGAAGCCTACTTCCCTACTCCATGATTAACTTACCTACAAATAATAAGATAGGACAAAGGCACCTATATAAGCTGATGTTATGGCAAATTCTAAGTAAATTTCTGCATAGCTTCTATACACAAAGACTGAGGCCCATATAAAGGCCAATGTAAAAGTCATTTATATTGAATGAAGAAAGACTTAATGAAAGAGGTAATAAATAGGGTGTAGTGATAGGATGAGGTTTGGGTTGGCAGAGAGGAAGCAGGGAAAAGCACAGAGAGAAAGATGATAATAAAGATTCTTGCAAACAATGTAAAACTTGAGATTCTGTTTCACAAATGGAACAAATAAAAATCATAAGTATCATCTATAGAAAAATACTGTCACTGTATGCCTTGAATCATAGCTTTAGGATTTGGGATTTGATTTGTATCAAGGAGCCAGTCATTTCTTAGACAGTATAGTAATATATTGAAATATATTTCAGGAAAGTTTTATTTTGTGTGATCATTTTCAAAGATTATCTGGAACAAAGGTACATTATACGTAAAAATATATTTTTCAAAATAAATTTCCTTTATATTTATCACAAATTTTAAGCTCATCTCTCCATGTTCTTCAGATAGACATCAATTCCTTCTTTTTCCTAAATTAAAACTTTTTATTTTCTAAACATGTATGTGGGTAATTCCTCATCTTTAGCCCTTGAAATTCTTTATATCCCAATTTTCTCTCCTTGCATAGCAAGTAGTCCAATACATGTTAAGCATGGAAGAAATAGGTCTTACATACATTTTTATCCTATACAAGACAAATCAAATCAAACTAATAACAACAAAGAAAAAAAGGGGCAGCTAGTTACTGCACTGATAGAGTAACAGCCCAAAAGTCAGGAGGATTTGAGTTCAAAAGTGGCCTCAGACACTTGGAACTTCCTACCAATGTAAACCTGGGCAAGTCACTTAACCCCAATTGCATTAGAAAGAGAGAGAGAAAGAGAGAACGAGAGAGAAAGGAAGAGAGAGAGAGATAAGAGAGAGAGAGAGAAATTTCTATGTTGAGAACCACATTTAGATTTTGCATTCCTCTCTCCAGGTGGAGAGGGTTCTCTTCATCACTGAACCATTGGACTTGATATAAATTGTCTCATTGTTGAAGAGAGCCATGGGCATCAGAATTGATCATAGCATAATCTTCTGCTTGCCATGTATAGTGGCCTCCTGGTTCTCCTCATTTCCCTTAGAATCAGTCCATTAGTCTCCAACCCTCTGTGCCATTATTCTGTTGATATTTTCTTATTGAAAAATAATATTGCATATTAAGTATATTTCAGTATTTAATCACCCATTCTCCAAATAATGGGCAACCATTCAGTTTCCAGTTTCTTGCCTCTACAAAAAGGGCTGCCACAAACATTTTGCTCATGTGGGTACCTTTCTCTCCCTTAATATCTCTTTGGTCTAAAACCCCACTAGAACCACTGCTAGATCAAAGGGAATGCAGTTTGCTAATCTTTTGATCGTAGTTCCAAATTGCTCTCCAGAATGGGTGGATCTGTTGACAATTCCACACACAATGTATTAGCTAGATATTCATTCTTTCAGGCTTTATCAACATAAAACTGTGGAAATTAAACAAGAACTTGAATAATAATTTTATTGTACTTCTCTGTACCTTTTAACTTTTTTAAAAAATGCATTTAGTTTCCAAGACAATACGTTCTGTTATGTGGAATAACTGTAAGTAATGGACATTGTATTGTGAACTCTTAGAATAGCACTTGAATAATCTCCCACTCCAAAGTATAATTTCTTACTTCTCCATTAGATTTTTACTGCACTAATATTTCAGCACATGCATAAAATCTCTTTTTTTCTATGGCACTCAGAAACAAAGAAGATTAAATTCTTGCCATCTTGTACTTTCTAATTATTTGGGGATCTAAGACATCCACAAAATAATTTATTTTTGCATAGCTGTTAGAAAAACTCAATAAAAAAACTGGCAGTTATTAATCTTTTTGAAGCAATTGGAATTTGAGTTAATACTTTTTGACTTTTTACCTTTTTATGAATTTCTATTTCAGTCAAACATTTTTTGAATGACTCCTTATTTTTTCCTCCTGAAGTACCTTTCCTTATATTATTCTGGGTGTTTGGAATATCATCCTGGGTCTCTTTGTTTTCTTCTGAAATTCTGGATGAATTTCAGAAATCACATCAAACAGTGCTAAGTACACACAGCTTTCATGGGTCCTTCTCAACATTCATAACTTTTTGTAATTCTCAAATACATCTCACAATTTCTATATTCTTCCATACTTGTAGCTTAATAAACAGTGAAAAAATTGCTACAATGTACCAGGCAGTGTTCAAGGCAGAGAAAGATTAAGAACAAAAGACATAAACAATTCAAAACCTAAAAGTAAACCATTGAATTGGGGTTGGAGAAATCTGCCTTGTGCTGCATAATGGTGGAAAATTCAGAGGTGCCCCAAAGAATATAGCAAAGGGAGAAATGAGATGTGTGTCCTGAGTCCCCTCCTTTGAAATTCACTGCTCTTCCTGCCAATCAGGCAATAACTTCGCTACAAGGTTATTATCATTTCAGGATAAGAAATGTGTATCATTCCTAATATTTGAATTTGTTGAAGCTATAGTAAAATTTATTCATATGTTCGAAAATTCATATTTCTATTTGAAAGAGATTTTCTTAAAATAGATAACTGTAGGTATTGCCTTCCATTTCTTGATTAGTTTTGGGTCCAAACCTTCTGTCAGTGAGTATAATTGCCCAGCTTCAATTTTATCTAGCCATATTTAAGAAAAAATTTTGAGGATATTGTATTTCCTTCTTATTAATTACAGGAATATATATCGGACCCAGATGTGGAAAAAAAAGCACATTGTTATTTTACCTGACTACACTACTAGGACACAAAAAACTTCTGAAAATGCAAATATCTCAAATCAGCTACAAACTCCTGGTACATCAGCAAAAACGGCTATAAGAAAAGTGAGTTTTTTGTCGACAAACTCCTTTTCCATCAATTTGGACATAAAGTAAAAATTTTTAGTGATGCTCTTCTTGTTCTGTACATAGAGTCTTCAAGTAATCCAGGGCTTCAAATTTCACATTTTGATGTAACAAATCAAAATATCAGCCATGATAACGGAACCGAGGAGTACCTTAAGTCAAACTGGCCTCATATGCACTGGCCAGTGCTGTACCTCAACATTCTTTCCAAAAATGCCATTATAAACATTTTTGAAATAAAATATTCTGTATTCTCCCATAAATTTACCATTGATCACCTAGCTTCTTTTTTTGAAAGACCTTGCCTTGTTGATAATCCATAAGTGCAAATTTTATTCTCTTAATCTAATTTTGTCACCAGTCATTTTAGTTTAAATTTTCCTAAAACCATTCTGAGTAGACATACTTGAACTGTTTTCATATTCAGAGTGATATTTTCCAAATATTTCTGTGGTTTTTATTTTATTACTATTATATCAACTTTAGGAGTGGAGAAAGAAGAAGATAGCGATTCTCCTTGGGATTCAGAGGTATTAATTGATTTTGAAACTTCAATCTTGATTTTTTTTTTACATTTAAGTTTACTTATTTAGTAATCAGTGCAATTGATTGGGTGGAATTAGAAGGGGACTTTTCTAGCAAGAAAGATTTCAGAAATAACCTAGTACAAATGCCCTTTTAACATGTGGGGAAGACCCCCAGACGTCACCTTATGGTCTCAATATGTTTAGTGAAGAGCCAAAAGACAGTTCAATGGTCCCTAACTTTCAAGACCTCATGGTTTCCACTCTTTCCTGAACACCTTAGCAATTTCAATGTTCCTCTAGTCTGTCATTCGTGAACAAGTTTGATAACTTTTATGCTCTTCTAATTAGGATATATTCAGAAATGTAAGGCTTTGGAGAAATGGTACTTCCTACTCCATGATTAACTTACCTACAAATAATAAGATAGGACAATGGCACCTATATAAGCTGATGTTATGGGCAATTCTATGTAAATTTCTATATAAATTCTGGATGAATTTCAGAAATCACATCAAACAGTGCTAAGTAAACACAGGTCCTTCTCAACATTCATAACTTTTTGTAATTCTCAAATAATCTCACTATTTCTATATTCTTCCATACTTGACTTAATAAACAGTGAAAAATTGCTACAATGTCCAGGCAGTTCAAAGGCGAAAAGATTAAGAAAAAAAGACTAAAAACAATTCATAACCAAAAAGTAAACCAATGAATTGGGGTTGGAGAAAATTGCCTTGTGCTGCAACACTGTGGAAAATTCAGAGATGTCCCAAAGAGTATAGCAAAAGGATAAATGAGATGTGTGTCCTGAGTTCCCTCCTTTGAAATTCATGGCTCTTCCTTCCAATCAGGCAGTATCTTCTCTTCCAGGTTATTATCATTTCAGGATAAGAAATGTGTATCACTCCTAATATTTGAATTTATTGAAGTAATAGTAAAATATTTATCTGCATAGCTGTGTGATAAATTCACATTTCTCCTTATGGACAAGAGGTTTTCTATAAAGTATATACCTAAAGTAGGTGATTGAAAACTTCTAATTTATTTCATGACTAGATTGTTGGGTCTATCACCTTCTGTCAAGGGGTTTAATTGCACTTCCATTTTATCTAGATATATTTAAAAAAATTTTGCGGACATTTCATTTCATTCTCATTAATTACAGGAATATATATCGGACCCAGATGTGGAAAAAAGGCCAATTGTTATTTTACCTGACTACAGTACTAGGACACAAAAAACTTCTGAAAATCCAAATATTCCAATTCCGCTACAAACTCCTGGTACATCAGCAAAACGTGCAATAAGAAAAAGTGAGTCTTTGTGTCGACAGAACTCCTGTTTCCATCAATTTAGGCCACCCACAAGGAATAAATTTCTAGTGATGCTCATTGGCTACTGTACTATGATGGTCTTTAAGTAGTCCAGGGCTTCAGTTTGTATTTTGCCCTGTGCCAAATAAAATACCGGGAAACAGAACAGGGTACCTTAAGTCAAACTGGCCAATGCAAAGCCGTTTAATAACATTCTTTCCAAAAATGCCATTATAAACATTTTTGAAATAAAATATTCTGTATTCTCCCATAAAATTACCATTGATCACCTACTCTATTTTTGAAAGACCTTGATTGTTCTAATCCATAATGCAAAATTTTTTCTTAATCTAATTTTTTGTTCCAGTCATTTTGTTTAAATTTTCCTAAAGCCATTCTGATTGACATAATTAACTGTTTTCATATTCTGAGTAATTATTTTCCAATTATTTCTGTGGTTTTTAATTTTAACCATTATATCAACTTTGGGTGACAAAGAAGATGATAGCGTTCTCCTTGGGTTTAAGGTATTAATTTGTTTTTGAAACTTCAATCTTGATTGTTTTTTTTTTTTAATTACATTTAAGTTTACTTATTTACTAATCAGTGCAATTGATTGGGTGGAATTAGAAGGGACTTTTTCACAAGAAAAGATTTCAAATAATCTATACAACTGCCCTTTTAACGTGGGAAGCCCGCAGACAAGTCACCTTATGGTCTCAATACTAGTTTAATGAAGAGCCAAGAAGACAGTTCAATGGTCCTAACTTCAAGACCTCATGGTTTCCACTCTTCTCCTGAACTCCTTAGCAATTTCAATGTTCCTCTCAGACTGTCTTTCAGTGAACAAGTTTGATAACATTTTATGCTTTCTGAGTATTAGGATTTTAAAAAATGAAGAGACTTTGGAGGAATGAAGCCTTTCCCCTCCATCATTAACACCTACAAAAATAAGATGGACAATAATATATAAGCTGATGTTATGGGCAATTTATGTAAATTTCTGTTAAATTCTGGATAATTTCATAAATCAATCAAACAGTGCTAAAAACACAGCTTTATGGGTCCTTTCCAAACATTCATAACTTTTTGTAAATTAAATACATCTCACAATTTCTATATTCTTCCATACTTGTTTAATAATCAGTGAAAAATTGCTACAATGTACCAAGGTCTTCAAGGCAGAGAAAGATTAAGAAAAAAAGACATAAACAATTCTAACCTAAAAGAACCAATGTTGGGGGTTGGAAAATCTGCCTTGTTCAGCTCGTGGAAAAATTCAGAGATGTCCCAAAGATACAAAGGAGAAATGAGATGATGTGCTGAGTTCCCTTTTGAAATTCATTTTTTCCAATCGGGAGATCTTCTCTTCCAGGTTATTATCATTTCAGGATAAGAAATGTGTATCACTCCTAATATTTTAATTTATTGAGGTAATAGTAAAATATTTATTTGCATAGCTTTGTGATAAATTCACATTTCTCCTTATGGACGAGGTTTTCTATAAAGTATATACCTAAAGTAGGTGATTGAAAACTTCTAATTTATTTCTACTAGATTTTGATACCTTCTGCCAAGTAATATAACCTAGCTTCAATTTTTTATCAATATTTAAGAAAAATTTTGGAGGAATTGTTCATTTCATTCCTTTTAATATATATCGGACCCAGATGTGGAAAAAAGGCCCATTGTTATTTTACCTGACTACAGTACTAGGACACAAAAAACTTCTGAAAATCCAAATATTCCAATTCCGCTACAAACTCCTGGTACATCAGACAAAGCTGTTGTAAGAAAACGTGAGTTATTGTGTTGACAGAGCTCTTGATTTCATCAATTTAGGACATTCACAGGGAATAAATTTCTGATCCATTGGCTATTGTTCTAAGTATCTAGTCTTCAAGAGTATTCAGGGGTTTCAGAAGTTCAGCATTTTGTCCATGATAGCACAATCAATATATCAGCCATGGAAACGGAACCCAGGGCTGCCTAAGTTCAAACTGGCCTTCTATGCACTGTACAATGCTATACCTTAAGTTGTAGAACATCCTGCAAATCATTCTTTCCAAAAATGTCATTATAAACATTTATATGTTAAGGTTATTTTTGAAATAAAATATTCTTTATTATCCTATAAAATTACCATTGAGCCCCTAGCTTTTATTTTTTATAAGACCCTGACTTGTCTGCAATCCATAAGCATCCATATTGGCAAATGTTACTCTCTTAATCTAATTTTGTTTCCTGTCATTTTAGTTTAATTTTTCCTAAAACCATTCTGAGTAGAAATCTTTGAACTGTTATCATATTCTGAATAGCATATTTGCCAATTATTTCTGTGGTTATTTATATTTTATTACCATTATATAAACATTACGAATGGAATCAACATTTGGAATTAGGAATATAAAAGAGAGAATTTTGATGGCACAACGTGTAGGTAAGATTATATTATATAGATAGGTAGGTTTCTTTAAAAAAAATAAGAAAGAAAGAAAAGAAAATGATACCTAGTTGCAGAAGAAAATGGGGGCTTGATAGTGGGTGCTACAATCGAATCTATTATCAAATATACAAAATAGTCCTACTCACAGAATCTATAAGTAATTTCATTGACGGGTTCCCTGAAAAGGAAAAAAAAAGAAGTAATGTTGAGAGGGGAGAGCAAGACGTCATTAATAAAAAGAAAGAACAGAAATACTTATTTATGATATGGAGTGACTGACAACTCCAGGAGTTGTCTCTGTCAATAGGCATCCATGGTATTTGAATGGCATTTAATTTGGCAAATTGACTGAGCTACTTTTCAGTTTGATTAGTTGGTTGAACAGATAGATGACTTCTCTATGAAAGTGCCTATATCACATAATTGTTTTTGGTGATAGAGGATAGCTCTGTAATTTCATTGAAACAGAGTCTGAAAGATTTATCTAGAGCATTGAAACTTGTTCATAAGCATAGTTCCCTAAAGGGAAACAGACCAAATATTAAATAGTAACAAAAATAATTATACATAAATTTTTCACAGTCACACAACCAATGAGGTATAGAGGTGGAGCTCAGGCTTAGACCGTTTCATTCCAGGACAGTATCTCAAACTTAACTGCTCTCTCTCATCCCTAGAATTTGAATCTTTTGGTTTATTTATTTTGTGTTTATCAGATAAAATTCGAAATGAAAAAAATTTTTCTCTTAAACTTCATTTTAAAAATCCTTAAGGATCTGCTTACTAAAGGCTAGATTATTCTGTTTCTGTTTTGATCGTTGTCAGTTGATATTCTTTAGGCTGAAGGTAGTAAATGGTGATAAAAGATGAAAAAAAAAATAAGCAACAGGAAATGAGAAACAGAGATGGGAGAAAATAGGTGCATTGGAAACAGGAAAAAAAAGCAAGCAAAGACCCTTTTCCTTTCATTAAGGATATCAGACCCTCAGGATATTCTGAGGATTTTTTTTGGTCCATTTCAGGACATGTTAGAGTTTCATCAAGTGCATTTTTTAATTTTTTAATCAGTGTAAGAACTTCTACAAATGCTAAAAGGGACTACTTTAAATTTATGTGATAATATTTCCTACTTATCTTTTGAGATATGAACTGCAATTTCTTAACACTTTTTTTTAAATGATTCTAATCCTGAAACCTTAAAGATTTGAATATTCCCATATTAAATCCATATAAGAAAAACCTTTTTTTTCTATCTTTTTGAATTATTCATAGCTAACTTCCACAATGGTAAATTGAATCATTACTTATTAGAATGGTAAACATGGGTAGATATTGGAGAGTAAATTGGAGATGCCATGATTAAGGAAAACTGAGAAGAAACTTGAAAATTAAAAGTTATTGTGTATTCTCTTATGTTTGTCCCTTTCATGGATCATGGTCCTATATTTGCATATTTTAAAACAAATAAATATGTATATCATATTTTAACAGAGAATGTTTAAAATGTTATGGATTCTCTTTTTTTGTGGCAAAATTTGTAAGGTAAAAAAAATGGAAAGTTTAAAGGCTAATATTTACTTAGGTTTTTATTCAGGGGGAAAAAAAAAAAAAAACTATACTCAAATGGAAAAAGTACTTATTTGGAAAAAAAGGTTCCATGATACTTAGAAGAACTGATAAGGTTTTGATGAGGGGAGCCCTAAAACTCTTGATCTTGCTCTCTCTCTCTGACTTCTGAGTGAGACATGAGGTGAAGCACTTGGGAAGATCATTGAAGTAGAGATTCTCAATGAATCCTGCTTCTGTAAAAGACCCCACCAAAGGCAAACATGATAAACAGCTTCATTCTGTTATCCTGAAAGATGGGCACCACCCTCATTGCTAATTGCACAATCTAAGTTAACTTCCATTGAATTAAAATACTAAGACACTCATTCAATTCTAAAGTTCTCTAAGCTAATTCCAGCTCAGGCTATACCCAGCCCCCCTAAAAAGCAAACCTTAAAACCATAATCCATGAAAAAGAAGATAGTCTAGGAGAGTTTTTTAGTATGTTAACAGATAGATCAAATGTCAGAAATAAGCAAAATGAAATCATGTAAATAAATGGACTATGAGTGCCAAGCTATGAAAAAAAATAATGATGTCAAATGGATAAAAGTGATGTACTATTGAACTCAAATATACACTTTTTAGATTCTTCAGGAAGTGATTCTGCAAGTAATTCTAAGATAAGTGAGTGTCCCACAAATGCCAAGGATGTGGAGTATTCGAGACATTACCCTTGCCAATGCTGGCGTGAGACTAGAAATCAGGGAGTCTCCACAGAGACTCCTTTAAAAGAAAATGAAGCAGCTGAAACTGCAGCTGACATTAGAAGTGGGCCTGACACTGGCTCTAAGGTTGGAGTTGTTCAAAAGCAATCCTGGAAAGCAGGCTGAACCACCTGTACAAAAAGAAAGCCAGAAAACACAAGAAAGGTAGGGCTTAATATTTTGAATTTACTTTATGGAGATTATTTGCTCTATTTGTTATATTCCAATGCTCATTGGAAAAGGTAAGCAAAATTAATGGCTAAATCATGTGATAGCAAAATTAATAGCTAAATCATGTGATAGCAAAATTATTGGCTAAATCATGTGATAACAAAATTCATTGCCTGTGTTTACTGGTCTCAGCAGATCAGAATCTAAGAAGTGCCATTTTAGGAAATATCTTTACTCTATTCGATGTACTAACTTCTCTACATGCTGAAAGCCTAGTTTAAACTTATAAGCTAATGTGCCCAGATTAACTTTTGGGTACTTATCTCTAATTTGTGAATCCATTTTTTATCAAATTTTTCTAATCCTAAAACTGTGAGGTTTGAATATTCCCATATAAAATCCATATAGATGAATAACTTTTTCCTTTTTTTTCTATCTTTTTACATTATTCATAGCTAACTTGCTCAGTGGTAAATTGAGTCCATTTAAATTTTCCCATTGATTAAATGACTTGGTTAGGTGAAGATTCCCATCAACAATTCCAATGACATTAACTTGGATGAAATGCACTCAAGATAGTAGGGTATACTACTGTTAAGTGTTGTAATACCATAGAAACTGAGCAAGACTGAGTTTAGGGACCAATTTAATAGTTTATGAAATGGAGAGTATACTGGGACCATGGTTGGTCCCCGGGCTGGACGAAACTATCATCTCAAAGAATCCATCACTAAGTATCAGAGAGCAAGCTTTTTTTAGAGGATGACAAGAATAATGACAGAATGGGGGAGGTACCTGTATGGGGATAACCTAATGGGGGGAGGCACCTAGGAAGACACAATGAAGGGAGGTACTGGAAGTTACTGATATTCTAATGACTGACATCTAAAATGGATAAACCTTTATGTAGTCAAATAGAAACAAGGAATGTCTATAACCTAAAGATATAAAACCTTTATGTCATCAACCATTTAAGAGGGAATGATTATAGCTTGGGTTTTTGAGACAGAGCAACTAAGGTAGACCTTTATCTTATCAAAATTAAGAGGGGAAGGTCATAACTTGAGGCAGAGTAACTATATAGGACAAGTAGGGAAACAAGTTCAGGACATCAAAAGGGAATTGTGGCACAGTATTCTATCCCTCAAAAATCTATGAATTATATAGTTATTTCATACTCAGGGTTTAATGTTTATGTTGGTTTTGTTTCAATAGATTGGTTTGACCAGTGCCATGTATAATTCTTTCAAAGTTCTGTGAAGCTTTTATTTAAATTTTAAATATCCAACAAATTCTGACAAACATTTAATTAGTCATAGTTCTTCTATTTTGTGTTTCTACTTGTGTTTGTCATTTGTTCACAAAGATGATAGGACTGATTTTTTCAAGTACTTGTTAAAATTTAGGCATACAGTGGCAATGACTTCTTGATCAGACAATCAATCCAGTAACTGTCAAAATGTGAACCTAGTGTAGTATGATGTATTCTTCATACTTCTCAATGAAATTCTGAGAATGGGACTAGATTAGGAAGAAAAACTATCTAAAGAAATTTTCATAGCAAGATAGCATCTGAGCCTATGTAAGGACCTAAAAGAAGAAGACTTAGCAAAAGTCTATTTGATTTGGTATTTAAGATACCATTGATAAGAAGTTTCTGTAGAGTTTTAGGCCCCAAACCAGGAAAAAATAGTTTTTGGAGTGACTGTAAATAATTGTAATACATATTAGTATGGTAAAGAGGGGTAGATATTGGAGAGTAAATTGGAGATGCCATGATTAAGGAAAACGGGGAAGAAACTTGAAAATTAAATGTTGATTGTGTATTCTCTTATGTTTGTTCCTTTCAGGGATCATGGTCATATATTTTCATATTTTCAAACTAGTACATATGTATATCATATTTTAACAGAGAATACTTAAAATGTTATGGACTCTTTTTTGTGGCAAAATTTGTAAGGTAAAAGAAAGGAACGTTTAAAGGCTAATCTTTACTTGGGTTTTTATTCTGGAAAAAAATAAAAACCTATACTCATATTGAAGAAGTACTTATTTGGGAAAAAAGGTTCAATGATGCTTAGAAGAATTGATAACCT